>NW_022610386.1:42500-93138 GCF_000309985.2 Brassica rapa | reverse complement strand
TGGACTCAGCACGCTGGTCCTTGGACTCAGCACGCTGGCCCTTCCCATGGACTGTTCGGGTGATTTTGGCCCACGTGGGCTGTCTATTCATTACACACAGGACTTCCGTGGGTGTCAGTCAGCACACATATGACGTCAGTGTGTGTCCGTTACCACACACTGGACGTCTGTGGCTGTCCATGTGTGTCCGTGTATGTCCGTCAGCACACACAAGACGTCTGTGGCTGTCCATCAGTACACATATCATCACGTTGGTCCTTGGACTCAGCACGCTGACCCTTCCCGTGGACTGTTCGGGTGATTTTAGCCCACGTGGGTTGTCTGTTCAGTACACATAGGACGTCCGTGGGTGTCCGCCAGCACACACAGGACGTATGTGGCTGTCTATGGCTGTCCGTCAGCACACACAGGACGTCTGTGGCTGTCCGTGTGTGTCCGTGTTTATCCGTCAGCACACACATGACGTTCGTGGCTGTCCATCAGTACACATATCAGCACGCTGGTCCTTTGACTCAGCACGCAGGCCCTTCCCGTGGACTGTTTGGGTGATTTTGGCCAACGTGGGCTGTCTGTTCAGTACACACATGACGTCCGTGGCTGTCTGTCAGCACACACAGGACGTCCGTGGCTGTCCGTGTGTGTCTGTCACCGCACACACGACGTCCATGGCTGTCCATCAGTACACATATCAGCACGCTGGCCCTTCCCGTGGACTGTTCGGGTGATTTTGGCCCACGTGGGCTGTCTGTTCAGTACACACAGGACGTCCGTGGGTATCCGCCACCACACACAGGATGTGTGTGGCTGTCCGTGTGTGTCCGTGTGTGTCCGTGTGTGTCCGTCTGTGTCCGTCAACACACACAGGACGTCCGTGGTTGTCCATCAGTACACATATCAGCACGTTGGTCCTTGGACTCAGCACGCTGGCCCTTCCCGTGGACTGTTTGGGTGATTTTGGCCCACGTGGGCTGTCTGTTCAGTACACACAGGACGTCCGTTGGTGTCCGCCAGCACACACAGGATGTTCGTGGCTGTCCGTGCCTGTCCGTCAGGACACGCATGACGTTTGTGGCTGTCTGTGTGTGTCCGTGTGTGTCCGTCAGCACACACACAGGATGTCTGTTGCTGTCCATCAGTACACATATCAGCACGCTGATCCTTGGACTCAGCACGCTGGCCCTTCCCATGGACTGTTCGGGTGATTTTGGCCCACGTGGGCTGTCTGTTCAGTACACACAGGACGTCTGTGGGTGTCTGTCAGCCCACACAGGACGTCTGTGTGTGTCCGTCACCACACATAGGACGTCCGTGGCTGTCCATGTGTGTCCGTGTGTGTCCGTCAGAACACACAGGATGTCCGTGGCTGTCAATCAGTACACATATCAGCACGTTGGTCCTTGGACTCAGCACGCTGACCCTTCCCGTGGACTGTTCGGGTTATTTTGGCCAAGGCGGGTTGTCTGTTCAATACACACATGACGTCCGTTGGTGAACACCAGCACACAAAGGACGTCCGTGGCTGTCCGTGTGTGTCTGTGTGTGTCTGTGTGTGTCTGTGTGTGTCCGTCAGCACACAAAGGCCGTCCGTGGCTGTCCATCAGTACACATATCAGCACGCTGGTCCTTTGACTCAGCACGCAGGCCCTTCCCGTGGACTGTTTGGGTGATTTTGGCCAACGTGGGCTGTCTGTTCAGTACACACAGGACGTACGTGGGTGTCTGCCAGCACACACAGACGTCTGTGGGTGTCTGCCAGCACACACAGGACGTCCGTGGCTGTCCGTCAGCACACAGAACGTTTGTGGCTGTCCGTGTGTATCCGTCACCACACACAGGACGTCCGTGGCTGTCCATCAGTACACATATCAGCACACTGGTCCTTGGACTCAGCACGCTGGCCCTTCCCGTGGACTGTTTGGGTGATTTTGGCCCATGTGGGCTGTCTGTTCAGTACACACAGGACGTCCGTGGGTGTCCGTCAGCACACACAGGACGTCCGTGTGTGTCTGTCAGCACACACAGAATGTCCGTGTGTGTCCGTCAGCACACACAGGACGTCTGTGGCTGTCCGTGTGTGTCCGTCAGCACACACAAGACGTCTGTGGCTGTCCATCAGTATACATATCAGCACGCTGGTCCTTGGACTCAGCACGCTGGCCCTTCCTGTGGACTGTTCGGGTGATTTTGGCCCACGTGGACGGTCTGGTCAGTACACACACGACGTCTGTGTGTCCGTCAGCACACACAGGACGTCTGTGTGTGTCCGTCAGCACACACAGGACGTCCGCGGCTGTCCTTCAGCATACACAGGACGTACGTGGCTGTCCGTGTGTGTCCCTCAGCACACACAGGACATCCGTGGCTGTCCATCAGTACACATATCAGCACGTTGGTCCTTGGACTCAGCACGCTGACCCTTCCCGTGGACTGTTTGGGTGATTTTGGCCCACGTGGGCTGTCTGTTCAATACACACAGGACGTCTGTGGGTGTCCGCCAGCACACACATGACGTCTGTGGCTGTCCGTATGTGTCCGTGTGTGTCCGTCTGTGTCCATCAGCACACATAGGACTTCCGTGGCTGTCCATCGGTACACATATCAGCACGTTGGTCCTTGGAATCAGCACGCTGGCCCTTCCCGTGGACTGTTTGCGTGATTTTGGCCAACGTGGGCTGTCTGTTCAGTACACACAGGACGTCCGTGGGTGTCCGCCAGCACACGCAGGACGTCCGTGGCTGTCCGTGTGTGTCCGTCTGTGTCCGACTGTGTCTGTCAGCACACACATGACGTCTGTGGCTGTCCATCAATACAAATATCAGCACGTTGGTCCTTGGACTCAGCACGCTGGCCCTTCCTGTGGACTATTCGGGTGATTTTGGCCCATGTGGGCTGTCTGTTCAGTACACACAGGAGGTCTGTGTGTCCGCCAACACACACAGGTTGTATGTAGCTGTCCGTGTGTGTCCGTGTGTGTCCGGCAGAACACACAGGACGTCTGTGGCTGTCCATCAGTACACATATCAGCACGCTGGTCCTTGGACTCAGCACGCTGGCCCTTCCTGTGGACTGTTCGGGTGATTTTGGCCCACCTGGGCTGTCTGTTCAGTACACACAGGACGTCTGTGTGTCCGTCATCACACACAGGACGTCTTTGTGTGTACGTGGCTGTCCTTCAGCACACACATGACGTACGTGGCTGTCCGTGTGAGTCCGTGTGTGTCCGTCAGCACACACAGGACGTCCGTGGCTGTCCATCAGTACACATATCAGCACGTTGGTCCTTTGACTCAGCACGCTGACCCTTCCCGTGGACTGTTTGGCTGATTTTGGCCCACGTGGGCTGTCTGTTCAATACAAACAGGATGTCCGTGGGTGTCCGCCAGCACACACAGGACGTCCGTGGCTGTCCGTGTGTGTCCGTCTGTGTCCGTCAGCACACACAGGACTTCGGCGGCTGACCATCGGTACACATATCAGCACGTTGGTCCATGGACTCAGCACACTGGCCCTTCCCGTGGACTGTTTGGGTGATTTTGGCCCACGGTGGCTGTCTGTTCAGTACACACAGGTCGTCTGTGGGTGTCCGCCAGCACACACAGGACGTCCGTGGCTGTCCGTCAGCACACATAGGACATCCGTGGCTGTCCGTGTGTGTCCGTGTGTGTCTGTCAGGACGTCTGTGGCTGTCCGAGTGTGTCCGTCAGCACACACAGGACCTCTGTGGCTGTCCTTCAGTACACATCTCAGCACGTTTGTCGTTGGACTCAGCACGCTGGTCCTTCCTATGGACTGTTTGGGTGATTTTGGCCCACATGGGCTGTCTGTTCAGTACACACAGGACGTCCGTGGCTGTCCGTGCGTGTCTGTGTGTGTCCGTTAGCACACACACATGACGGACGTCTGTGGCTGTCCATCAGTACACATATCAGCACACTGGTCCTTGGACTCAGCACGCTGGTCCTTGGACTCAGCGCGCTGGCCCTTCCCGTGGACTGTTCGGGTGATTTTGGCCCACGTAGGCTGTCTGTTCAGTACACATAGGACGTCCGTGGGTGTCCGCCAGCACACACAGGACATCCGTGTGTGTCCGTCAGCACACACATGACGTCTGTGGCTGTCCGTGTGTGTCCGTCAGCACACACAGGACGTCAGTGGCTGTTCATCAGTACACATATCAGCACGTTGGTCCTTGTACTCAGCACGCTGACCCTTCCTGTGGACTGTTTGGGTTATTTTGGCCCACGTGGGTTGTTTGTTTAGTACACACAGGACGTCCGTGGGTGTCTATGACACTCCCGATCGTAGATGACCGGAAATGACACGGTCGGTGTTCCTCGATTGTCGATCTGAGGTTCTCAGAATACTTCTGATCACGTTAGAACAACAACCAAAGAACACCAATGCTCCTATCGGATATAACTCAAGGCTTTTCAACCCGACAAAGTAATACCCGATAGTTAGTTCGTTCGGACATGGACTAATATCATATGGAACCCGTACTTAAAAAAAAACATTCTTTATATATCAATCAAAAGCATCTTACAAAATTTGTTATCAATTAACCTCGAGGTTTTCGGTCAACAAATCTTATACATAAGATATATCAAAATGACTTTGCAAGGATAATAAAACTACCGCTGGCTAATGTTGTTCCTTCCCGTCCTAGAGTAAGGTCTCCCGCTGATACCACTCAAATTACCCTAAGGAGTGTTACTCTCATCAAAAGAGGTTCAGATGTAGTACTTAGGGATCGAATCCACAAGGAGCTAGGGAACAATTAAATCTAGTGTTTATTAATTCTAAGAGTTGTAAATGTTTAAATGAATTAGCAACAGTAACAAGCGAAGTAAATAGTAAATGTAACTTGGTTGGAAATGATATTAGATGCAGGGCCACTATTCAGGTGTTGGAGATTATAATACCTATAGATGCCTATTTGTTGCATGCATGATATATTAGAGCTCAATCACTTAACTCAGTGATCAGCTGTCGCATGTTTCACTGGTTAAGAAGCTAGATCTCGTGTCTCAACGGTTAGTATGTCGACAACGAAAGAGTGTCGATCGATGGTCCTATTGGGACGTCGACCGATACACCTTTGCCAACGTCGATCGATAGTCAGTTGAGGACGTCGATCGACGGGTTCTAGCCAGGCCTATGCGCGAGTATTATATGCCCTACTAAGATACTAAATTGGCGGTTAGCCCTCTCTAGCAGTCCTAATATGATAGATAGATGTCAGGATGGGATAACAAGGGTGCTTGAATATGCTATCCTATGATCATGTTCTAGTTAGCAAGGCTAAAACAAGCAGTGAATACAAATCTATCATGAATATCATAACAAGGCAGATCTATAGTTTGGGGCTAATTCCACAAACCTATCTGAACCCTGGATCTAATAAGTGAACTACTCAGACATAGCAAAGCAATTCATAACAATGAAGAAATAGAATTTCATAGTATAGATGAAAAGAAATGAAAACAAGGAGTTCCAATCACAAGTTATCTTCTCTCCAAAACTCTCTCTTCTCTCTCAAAGTGAAACTGTAACAAAAAGATCTCCTTGCCGTCAAAATACTTAGGCAGTATATAATCTACTAGGTTAAAAACTCGTCAGGGCATTTTTGTAATTTGGCTTGGCCTTGTGTTTTAAGTCTGTTGGATCCAAAATGTCGCGTGTCTAATGTCTCGACATCGATCGATGGTACTTGTGTACATTGATCGATATTAATCTTCATTTGTCGAGGCATCCCTTGGTGTCGATCGATAGCACTGATGCGCATCGATCGATTGTTCTTCCTCTCGTCGACCTCTACATGGTCAGCTCGGGGGAAATGTCCTTTAAGCTCCAAAATGCTCCAAAGTCATAGCTTTACTCCGAAATGCACCTGAACCTGAAAACATACCTAGAAGAGTAGAAAACATAGATATATAAATAGTAAAACACCTATATACCATGGATGAAAACGGGTCAAATCCAAGGTATATCAGACCTTCAGATCGACCTCCCCGAAAAGCTCTACCTCCCCGTCCTCGCTGCACAGCAGAATGCAGCTGAGGCTGGAACGGAACAGATGGACGTCTAGGTTGTGTGGCATTGCTAGAAGAAGCTCTCTCAGCAGCAATGGCCTCCTCAACGTTCACAGCACGCTCAACAAGATCAGCAAGCCGATGAAACTCTATTGCCTCAAGTCTGCTCCTAATATATGGGTTAAGTCCTCGAAGGAACTTATGGATAATCATCATCTCGTCCTCTTGACCATAGTGGACATACATCCTGAGATGGGTGAACTCTGCCTCATACTTCCTAACAGATAATCCTCCCTGAACTAGCTCCATGAATTTAATCTCCAATCGATCACGGGCTTCCGGTGGGAAGTACTTTCGAACGAACGCTGTACGGAAGTCAGCCCAACTCAGATTGAAGTCAAACAGGTCAAATCCAAGGTATATCACCCGCCTATTGGTTACCTGCATCACAAATGAGTCATGAGTAACTAGTTCACTCAGTGAGCCTAGTCCCGCACCCCAACATATATTAATAATATCTCAAGCAATCATCTTCATTTGTATGCAGTGGAAATATATTTCATATCTGGATTTTTATTTATAAGGAATATTCTTCCATCATTGTGAATCAAATCATATACCTCACTTCCTATTCCCGTCTCTCATATCATTCATATAATCATATTTATATATATATATAATATATATATATATATATATATATATATATATATACCAGACCCGAGAAACCACAAAGGCTAAACGAGTCTAGCGAGTTAGCATCACCATCATCGCCACGTGGGCTGTCTGTTCAGTACACACAGGACGTCTGTGGGTGTCCGCCAGCACACACAGGACGACTGTGGCTGTCCGTGTGTGTCCGTGTGTATCTGTCAGCACACACACAGACGTCTGTGGCAGTCCATCAGTACACATATCAGCACGCTGGTCCTTGGACTCAGCATGCTGGCCCTTCCCGTAGACTGTTTGGGTGATTTTGGCCCACGTGGGCTGTCTGTTCAGTACACTAAGGATGTCCGTGGGTGTCCAACAGCACACACAGGACATCTGTGGCAATCTGTGGCTGTCCGTCAGCACACACAGGACGTCCGTGGCTGTCCATGTGTGTCCGTCAGCACACACAGGACGTCCGTGGGTGTACGTCAGCACACATAGGACGTCCGTGTGTGTCCGTCAGCACACACAGGACGTATGTGGCTGTCCGTGTGTGTCCGAGTGTGTCCGTCAGCACACACAGGACGTCTGTGGCTGTCCATCAGTACACATATCAGCACGTTGGTCCTTGGACTCAGCACGCCGACCCTTCCAGTGGACTGTTTGGGTGATTTTGGCCCACGTGGGCTGTCTGTTCAGTACACACAGGACGTCCGTGGGTGTCCGCCAGCACACACAGGACATCTGTGGCTCTCCGTCAGTTCATGCAGGATGTTTGTTGCTGTCCGTGTGTGTCCGTGTGTGTCCGTCATCACACACACAGGACGTCCGTGGCTGTCCGTAAGTACACATATCAGCACGCTGGTCCTTGGACTCAGCACGCTGGCCCTTCCCGTGGACTGTTCGGGTGATCTTGGCCCACGTGGGCTGTCTGTTCAGTACACACAGGACGTCCGTGGGTGTCCGTCAGCACACACAGGACGTCTGTATGTGTCTGTCAGCACACACAGGACGTCCGTGGCTGTCCGTGTGTGTCCGTCAGCACACACAGAACGTCTGTGGCTGTCCATCAGTACACATATCAGCACGTTGGTCCTTGGAGTCAGCATGCTGACCCTTCCCGTGGACTGTTTGGGTGATTTTGGCCCACATGGGCTGTCTGTTCAGTACACACAGGACGTCCGTGGGTGTCCGCCAGCACACACATGACGTCTCTGGCTGTCTGTGTGTGTCCGTTGGTGTCTGTCTGTGTCCTTAAGCACACACAAGACGTCTGTGGCTGTCCATCAGTACACATATCAGCACGTTGGTCCTTGGACTCAGCACGCTGGCCCTTCCCGTGGACTGTTCGGGTAATTTTGGCACACGTGGGCTGTCTGTTCAGTACACACAGGACGTCCGTGGGTGTCCGGCAGCACACACACGTCGTCTGTGGCTGTCAGTGTGTGTCCGTCAGCACACACGGGACGTCCATTGTTGGGGCCCCCACCGATCGTAGATAACCGGAAATGACACGGTCGATGTTCCCTGATGGTCGACCCGAGGTTCTCGAAATAAATCCGATCACCTTAGACCAACAACCAAAGAACACAGACACTCCTATCGGATATTACTCTAGGCTTTTCAACCCGATAAAGCAATATTCGATAGTTAGTTCGTCCCGGACAAGGACTAATATCATATGAGAACTTGTGATTTATAAACATCTTTTATACATTATTTATTTACTTTAAACATCTTACAAACTGTTATAGTTTACCCTACGGCCTATCGCCCAACAATGTTTTAAGTAAATATACATCAAAACGTACGTTGCAAGGACAACAAAATACTACCGCTGGTTGACCGCTCCTTCCGTCCAAAAGATTTAAGTGTCTCCCGCCTAAGGGTTACCTGCACACACAAATGAGTCATGAGCAACTAGTTTAGTCAGTGAATCTAGAATCACAACCCAATCAATAATAAATCAAGCAATTATCAAATGCATATACATGATCATGCAAGTACTAGTACTATACTTTAATATCGATCATCATTGTGAATTCTTATTTTAAACATCACTTCCACAACACCCGCCCGTTACCATACTCATATAATACAATATATATACTAGACCCGAGAAACCACTAAGGCTAACCGAGACTAGTGAGTTAGCATCACCATCATTGTCGAATGTCCGGTATGAACAATCCGACACTGCATCGTCATGCAGTACACGGTCTCCAGGGAGCTATCCCATCATCGTGTCTTCATGACCTTGTTCCATTCGCAAGACCAAGTCACGGTAATGCGGGGGCTTTAGGGATAGTGAATATAACAAGACTTCACATGATTTTACTTCCATAATCATTCCAAAAATTAATTCATAATTAATCCTTAATTAATCCTTAATTAATCCTAGATTAATCCTTAATTAATCTCATATTAATCTTTAACTAATCCAAGATTAGTACTTAATTAATCATAATTACTCTTTAATTAATCTCAGATTAATTCTCAATTAAACCAAGATTAATTCTTAATTAAACCAAGATTAATCCATAATCAAAACCATGATTATTTCATAATTAAGATTAGTACTTGAGAACAAGTACTATGATTATGATTAACCTCACTTTAACCTTTTGATTACTCTTATGTATAGTTCACAATAAGTAAACATAACACCATTCTTATAAACTTGAGAGACTTTACTAACTCAATCAATCTCAACATCTATCTAGACTCACCTAAAGATTAGTCTTGAAACTGGCTTGGACAAGACTTGAGTTCCACTTGAACAAGGCTGAATGGACAGGACTGGATACTTCAAGCTTTACTCTACCTCTGACCTGAAACAGAGTGGTATGATCACAAGATCAGTTCGGTTTATGCCTTAACACCTTAGATCAGATCAGTTCAAGCTTGGTTCTGCTCAGACTATACAAGTTCAGCTCGGTTCTAGTCAGTCTACCAAAGTTCAGGACAAGATCAGACTGAGTTCAAATCGGTTTACTCATGGCCAGATCAAAACATCATAGCTGGTGATTCTAAGAGGTTGATTCAAACCGAAATTAATCAAAATCTAAACTATATCACCACTTAGAGAACTGATCCGACCAAGTTCTTATGTAAACATCAACTAGCTCTGATCAAGACATGAGTGAGGTAAGAGACCAAAGCTTACCAAGATGAACCAAAGGACTAGATGGCCTCAGCTGATCCTCTTCTCCAAGGTAAGCTTGTGGCTGGACTGATCAAAGAGAAAGATCAAGGTCTGATCATGATCAGAACTCAACTAGGTCTAGGGTTTTATTTAAAAATCTCACCTTCTGATCTTTCTCAAGGTAACAGACTGAGCTAAGGTTGATGATTAGGTCACCACCAATTTTTTTTTGATTTATTTTCCTGATTTTTCTCACTGATTTTTCTGTTCTTCTTTCTCTCTTTCTCTGTGAAATTCTCTAGGTTTTTCTGCAGGGTTCTGAACGTGGGAAGCAGCTGGAGAGGGGTTAAATATGAGGTGAGCTTGCTTCAGGTGAGGGTTTCACTCAGGACAAAGCTAAGTTGAGTGGGGACAGCTGGCCAGCTGCTCCAGCATTCTCAGCACAAGCTGCTGTCCATTCCTTAACCTGAAGAAACTCCAGCCCTTTCATGTGCTTCTCACATGACAATCTAAGAAACAAGGCAAGCAGGCAGCTTGTGATTGTCATGTGACAGTTACTGAAAAAGCTAGGCAAGCAGGCAGGTGCAAGTCATGTGATTAAAGACTGAGCAAGCAGGCTGGTGGTGTAAGACCCGATCCTGGATTCCTCAATCCAACCAGACCGCGGCGTCACCAAACAATGCAACCAGTTCCTGCTTTCATATTCAAGTTCAAGTGTTAAATAATTCTAAGTCTTTATCAGAGTTTTGAGGTTCCAACATTCACACTTAAACAATCAAGCAACAACTAATGCAAATGGATATTTCATAGATATTAACCAAGGTTCATACATCATTCATCATCCTAATAAATAGATTACACACTAGAATCGCATAAGTTCACAAGTTGCACAATAGGCTACAATAATCACACAATTTTCAGAATCAACCCAATCACCACACATCTTCCCATGGCCGCGGTCCTCATGGTGCTTTTCCCTTACCACGGTCCATTTCTGGTCCTGGATCCAACACAAACAAACACACAATCACAAGGTTAGATTACAAAACAAGAATCAAATCACATTGCATGGTCGGATCCAATCTAGTCAAGAACAATCATCAAAAATGTCAAATCTGACCCCTCTAAAAATAGATCCAAATACCAAATAAAATTCATGAAAACTCATGATAATTCAGAAGAAAAATATTCCCATAATCAGATTCAAAAGAATCGGCTCAGATCATAGTGATCTCGGCCATGAACAGCCCACACAAGAACAAGGGACTTTCATGGGAATTTGATCAGGCCAAGGCCTTAAGATCAATGGATCCTTCCCTGTAACATCATAAAACAATCCATAGCACAACATATATGAAGAAACAGAGTAGAAGAAGTCTGAGTAAGGAGTGGCCAATCGATCCAAACCGGCCAGGCTCACACGGCCATCATCCGCGGCCTTGTCCGGTTACTCTTGGCCACACCTCTCACCTTAGAAGTTCGGTCTCCAGGGGCGACTTCCTTCTCTTTCTCCTTTGCCTTCTCCTTGTCTTTCTGCCTCAAATCCATTCTCTTGATCACACGCCCAAACACACCAGGAACACTCAAATACAATCTCTTGGATCAAATCGGCCAATCCAAGGTTTGTGTCTCTCTTTCTCTCTTGAATTTTCTCTGTGTTTCTCTCTGTGTCAAATTGAGTAAAACTCGACCAGAATGGCAGAAATGAGAGGGAGAAGACGATTTAAACTGTCCCCAACCGCCTGGGCGAACAGTTACCAAAAATCACATCCCTTCTTCCCAAAACCGTCCCATAACCGTCCCATAACCGCCCATTCGCGGTTTCTCCCCTTTTCTTCCTTTGGCAAAACGATCACTGAGCCTCAGCTCACACTCTGGAAGCTTGCCCACTCCCTGTCCCAAGCCTAAGACCCATTTGGTCGAACCGTCCTGCACCCGGACCATCGGCTCGCCCAGTAACCGTCCCGGACTCGCCCACACTGATCCGAACCAGAACGCACCGTTCACCGGATTGAGCTGACCTCCAGCTGTTCCCAGCTGAGTGAGCTAGTCTACCAGCTCCTGTGAGCTGAACAGATCATGGTGAACTGAATACCAGCTGAACCGAGCTGATTGAACTCAAACCAACACTCGTCCACCTGCCTAAACACTCACCCCGCTCCTTTACCCTTGTTTCCATCGTATCCTGGTTAAGTCTCAGCTGACTGATGCCCTTAACCTTCATTCAGGTCCATGATACCCTTGTCTCAAAGTCTAATGACCTGACTGGTGCATCTCCCTGCACCATGGCCCGTCCGGGCGATCCTATCTAGGATCGGGGACATGACAGGTGGAAGACATGAGTCTGGTCCAAAATTAATTGTAGCAGTTGGTTGATAATTTTCAATAATTTTTCAACCAAATATTCCTTGTCTTTGGCTCTCGTCTTGTTCTCGGAAAATCTATTCCAGTTTAATAAAAATTCGACCAAAATATTTAAGACTCGACCAAACTATCAAGTGAAGGTCTTTCAACCACAAGACAGTCCCTTCGAGGAATTAATTTACCGGGTCAATCTTTATTTTTATTAATCCTTGTTGAACCAACTAAAAACTGGTCGAGCGGGATTTTTCTCGACCAAAAATTTATTGGCTCATAAGGGTTATTACACTCTTCCCCCCCTTAAAAGAATTCGTCCCCGAATTCTCAAAATACAAGTGTACACCCTTTATTGGACGACTGGGGTATCTGAGAAGAGTTCTGGATAATCAACTCGGAACTTATCTTCATCCTCCCATGTTATAACAACTCTCTGTCGCTTTCCCCAAAATACTTGAACTTGCGAAATTTCCCTATTCTTCAATTTCTTGTTACGACGCTCGCCTATTCGCAAAGGACCTTCAGGATAAGTGAGGTTAGGTTGCAAGTTCTCTGGTTGCTGCGGCTCGACCATATTCGGATCTGGTATATGCTTACGCAGCATCGACACATGAAATACCGGATGCATAGGCATATCGTGTGGAAGTTCTAGTCTATAGGCTACTTTTCCAACTCTGGCGACAATTTGGTACGGCCCAATGTAACGAGTAGCTAGCTTCCCAATTTTTCCAAATCAATCCTTTCCTTTTTGTGCAGCTACTTTCAAGAAGACTAAATCATTTACTGCAAAAATGACTTCTTTTCTACCGCGGTCTGCATACTTCTTTTGTCGGTCTTGAGCCTTCTTCATATTGGCTTGAATTATCCTTACTTTTTCTGCAGCCTCATCTACTATTTCTGGACCAAGAATTCTTCTCTCACCAATTTCTGCCCAACATACTGGCGTTCTACAAGGTCGACCATACAATGCTTCGTATGGCGACATACCAATACTAGAGTGGTATCTATTGTTGTAGGAGAATTCTATCAGCGGCAAAAACTTTTCCCACGGACCATTCCAGTCTAAGATACACAACCTTAACAGATCTTCCAGAGTTCTAATGGTTCTTTCGGTTTGGCCATCGGTTTCTGGATGAAACGCAGTACTCATATGCAAATCAGTTCCCAAGGCTTGTTGAAAGGCTCGCCAAAATTCAGCTGTAAAGCGCGGGTCTTGGTCTGAAACTATATTTGCTGGTACCCCATGAAGCTTTACTATTTCTTCCAAATACAGCTCTGCTAACGTCTCAACTTTGTATGTAAGTTTCATCGGTAGGAAATGAGCAGATTTGGTGAGACGATTGACAATCACCCAAACTACATCATTCCCATGGCCGGGTGCTCGAGGTAAACCAGAAATAAGTCCATCGCTACTGCATCCCATTTCCATTTAGGGATAGGTAAGCTTTGAAGTAAGCCACCTGGGACTTGGTGTTCAGGTTTTATCCGCTGACAACTCTGACACTGAGAAACCCATACGGCAACATCTCTCTTCATCCCTGGCCAGTGGTAATATCTTCTGATATCTCGATACATCTTTGTGCTTCCGGGATGAATGCTTAAGAGAGAATGGTGTGCAGTCCTTAGAATCTCCTCTTGAAGTCCTTCTCCTTTCGGAACAGTTACTCGACCATTGAGTAACAAAGTTCCATCACTTGCAACTTGATATCCTCCGAAGTTTCCTTCATTCAACTGCTCTCGTATCTTCTTCAGGTTCACATCTCTCATTTGATATTCTCGGATACGAGAAAGTAAACCAGCTTGGCTTACTACTTGTAGTCCTAGAGGTTCTCTTTCCTCTCCTTCTAAGGCAGCCAAGCTAATCATCTTGAATTCCGCTTCCAGGTTCTGGAGTTCTTTTTCAATATCTACATCAACTTTCCTTCTGCTCAACGCATCAGCAACAACGTTGGCTTTTCCTGGATGATATAGGATCTCCATGTCGTAATCAGCTATGAACTCCATCCGTCGTCTTTGCCTTAGGTTCAAATCAGGTTGAGTGAAAAGATACTTAAGGCTTTTATGGTCAGTGAACACTTGGATCTTCTCACCTTACAAGTACGATCGCCAAATCCGAAGGGCAAATACTACTGCAGCCAACTCTAGGTCATGTGTCGGATAATTCACTTCATGCTTTCTTAGTTGCCTAGATGCATAGGTGATTACCTTATCGTCCTGCATCAGCACACAACCTAAACCAAGATGAGATGCATCCGTATACACGGTGTATGGTTGGTTAGGCTTAGGCAATGCTAAGATAGGTGCAGTCGTCAAAGCTTCTTTTAACTTTTCGAATGCTTCGTCGGTTTCTATACTCCATTCATAAGCAATCCCTTTACCGGTAAGACGAGTCAAAGGCTTTGATACGCTTGCAAATCCTTGGACAAACTTTCTGTAATAGCCGGCCAATCCAAGAAAACTTCGAATCTGGGTAACAGAAGTCGGATGCGGCCATTCCTTAATAGCAGCTATCTTTTCTGGACCGACGGCAACTCCTTCTTCTGACACTCGATGTCCTAAGAAGCCAACATTTTCTAAAGGCAGTCTTCATGATATCGGTTTCGGAAATCGGAATCTGATGATAGCCTGAAGCTAAATCAATCTTCGAAAACCAGCTTGCGCCTTGTAACTGGTCTAATAGCTCATCAATTCTTGGGAGTGGGTACTTGTCTTTTATGGTTACGTTATTGATTCCACGATAATCAATACATAACCGCATGCTTCTGTCTTTCTTCTTTACAAATAGCACGGGTGCTCCCCATGGTGCCATTCGGTATGGTGCCTTTGCTATTGCAGCTGATCCGGGTTCTCAGGTTATACTAAAGGTTACTCCTAGACGGCGGCAATCCCTCTAATGCCTTAAACACGTCTTCATATTCTCTGACTACTGGTATTTCTTCCATGTTCTGCTCTTTCTCGTCTTCTACTGGTCCAGCAACAAAGGTCACTAAGTATACTCTTCACCCTTCTCTAAAAGGTTTTCAATTCTCAATGCTGACACTAATGACGCTCCATCACTTGGTACTATGCCATGTTAAGCTAAAGGGGGTTGGGTATCTCTCTCGAAAACAATCTTTCCTCGACCACAATCAAGGTGAGCTCGGTAACTTGACAGCCAATCCATCCCTAAGATTACCTCGTACCTCACTAAGGGGAGAACTAACAAATCAGCCGGAAAAACCATATCTTGGATAATGATTGGAACTCTTAGAATACAGCCTTCAGTTTCAAGAACTTGATCTCCGGGAGTTAGAACGGGAATGGATAAATTCACCTTAGTGAATTCTCCATCGAATTGGGATGCTACTTCGGGAGCTACAAAACTATGTGTTGCTCCTGAATCGAAAAGGATGTGGGCGGATATTCCACCCACAAGCAATGTCCCTGACAATAATTGACTTTACCGTCAATTACTTACTCAACCACTTTTATTAAAAAAAATTTTTATCACTAATTCACAAATTATTAAAAAAAATTATGCAACACTCAATTGGATAAGAAAACAAACCTGAATTGGACCCTGAGGTGGTCCGGATGGTCCTGGTAACTCTAAAGCGTAAGCCCTACCAGCAGTGGCTAGACACTGAGCAGGAGGTAAGGGTAGAGGTGGGTTAACGGGTCTGGCGGGTCGAGCACTAGAAACAACAGGCTGAGCAAGATGAGTGCGTGGACATGATGTCGCATAATGTCCTCGTTCTCCACACGTGAAACAAGTGATGTGAGATGGTACAGCCGGTTGGAACTGTCCCATGGTCGGACAATCCCTCCTAACATGGCCCAGCTGGCCACAAGTGAAACAAGTCGGGGTTCTAGGTCTACAACCTCCAGAACTACCTCCTCGAAAAGCTCTACCTCCTCGTCCTCGCTGCATAGCAGAATGCGGCTGAGGCTGGAATGGAACAGATGGACGTCTAGGTTGTGCCGCATTGCTAGAAGAAGCTCTCTCAGCAGCAATGGCCTCCTCAACGTTCACAGCACGCTCAACAAGATCAGCAAGCCTATGAAACTCTACTGCCTCAAGTCTGCTCCTGATATATGGGTTAAGTCCTCGAAGGAACTTACGGATAATCATCATCTCGTCCTCTCGACCATAGTTGACATACTTCCTGAGATGGGTGAACTCTGCCTCATACTTCCTAACAAATAATCCTCCCTGAACTAGCTCCATGAATTTAATCTCCAATCGATCACGGGTTTCCGGTGGGAAGTACTTTCGAACGAACGCTGTACGGAAGTCAGCGCAACTCAGATTGAAGTCTCCAAAGTTCCTCTCTACGCATTACCACCAACTGATGGCGTCCTTCTCTAGATAGTAAACAACCACGTCTTTTTTAAATTCTTCCGGACAACGGGTTGCAGCAAAGTTCTGCTCAAGATTGTGAAGCCACACATCAGCTTCAAAGGGATCAGTGCCTCCCTGGTAATGCTTCGTCCCCAAGTTCTTCATAATCATGACTATCTTCAGGAAGTCCGGGTGAGAAGTGGTAGGTATTGGAGCTGGCTGAGCACGCTGTGCTTCTCGCTGTGCATTCAATGCTTGATATTGCAAATTCACCATCTCAGCCTTCAGTTCCAGAAGTGCTATCATAGCTGGATCGGTTGGCGCTGGTTGAGGTTGTGCTGCCGGAAGAGGTGCGGCAGGGGCCGGTGGAATATGAGCGGCAGGAGCCGGTGGAATATGAGCGGCAGGAGATGCAGGAGCTGCGGGATGATCTCCATGCACTGGACTATCGTGTACCACATCCACCTCGATGTCAATAAAGTACGGGTCTGGAGACAAATGAATGTGCTCCGGTGTCTGATCATATGACCCTTCAGACGGGTCAGTCTCAAAGCTAGAGCCTGAAGGTGTAGCCTCAAAGCTAGGAGTCGGACGTAGTGCCGGAGTAGATGGCGGCGAGGAGTCTGAAGATGATGAAATAGGTATCGGTAGATAATGTCCACCACGATGTGCCTGTCTCGGTGGCATGTGCAACAAAATATCATGGTAAGTTTCTACCCAGGTCTATCAATTCCTAAAAGAAGGAACAAACCAGCATATCCTAATTATCCTTGCGACACATTTTTGACTCGAAAGTTTTTTTTTTTTTTTTTTAAAACAAGTCCCATTCTAGCATCGTATAACAATGCTCTGATACCACCTATGTGACACCCCCGATCGTAGATAACCGGAAATGACACGGTCGATGTTCCCTGATGGTCGACCCGAGGTTCTCGAAATAAATCCGATCACCTTAGACCAACAAGCAAAGAACACAGACACTCCTATCGGATATTACTCTAGGCTTTTCAACCCGATAAAGCAATATTCGATAGTTAGTTCGTCCCAGACAAGGACTAATGTCAAATAATAACTCGTGATTTATAAACATCTTTTTACATTATTTATTTACTTTAAACATCTTACAAACTGTTATAGTTTACCCTACGGCCGATCGCCCAACAACATTTTAAGTAAATATACATCAAAACGTATGTTGCAAGGACAACAAAATACTACCGCTGGTTGGCCGCTCCTTCCGTCCAAAAGATTTAAGTGTCTCCCGCCTAAGGGTTACCTGCACACACAAATGAGTCATGAGCAACTAGTTTACTCAGTGAATCTAGAATCACAACACAATCAATAATAAATCAAGCAATTATCAAATGCATATACATGATCATGCAAGTACTAGTACTATACTTTAATATCGATCATCATTGTGAATTCTTATTTTAAATATCACTTCCACAACACCCGCCCGTTACCATACTCATATAATACAATATATATACTAGACCCGATAAACCACTAAGGCTAACCGAGACTAGTGAGTTAGCATCACCATCATTGTCAAATGTCCGGTATGAACAATCCGACACTGCATCGTCATGCAGTACACGGTCTCCAGGGAGCTACCCCATCATCGTGTCTTCATGACCTTGTTCCATTCGCAGGACCAAGTCACGGTAATGCGGGGGCTTTAGAGATAGTGAATATAACAAGACTTCACATGATTTTACTTCCATAATCATTCCAAAAATTAATTCATAATTAATTCATACTTAATCATAATTAACTCTTAATTAATCCTAAATTAATCCTTAATTAATCTCATATTAATGTTTAATTAATCCAAGATTAGTACTTAATTAATCATGATTACTCTTTAATTAATCTCAGATTAATTCTCAATTAAACCACCATTAATTCTTAATTAAACCAAGATTAATTCATAATCAAAACCATGATTATTTCATAATTAAGATGAGTACTTGAGAACAAGTACTATGATTATGATTAACCTCACTTTAACCTTTTGATTACTCTTATGTATAGTTCACAATAAGTAAACATAACACCATTCTTATAAACTTGAGAGACTTTACTAACTCAATCAATCTCAACATCTATCTAGACTCACCTAAAGATTAATCTTGAAACTGGCTTGGACAAGACTTGAGTTCCACTTGAACAAGGCTGAATGGACAGGACTGGATACTTTAAGCTTTACTCTACCTCTGACCTGAAACAGAGTGGTATGATCACAAGATCAGTTCGGGTCATGCCTTAACATCTTAGATCAGATCAGTTCAAGCTTGGTTCTGCTCAAACTATACAAGTTCAGCTCGGTTCTAGTCAGTCTACCAAAGTTCAGGACAAGATCAGACTGAGTTCAAATCGGTTTACTCAAGGCCAGATCAAAACATCATAGCTGGTGATTCTATGAGGTTGATTCAAACCGAAATTAATCAAAATCTAAACTATATCACCACTTAGAGAACTGATCCGACCAAGTTCTTATGTAAACATCAACTAGCTCTGATCAAGACATGACTGAGGTAAGAGACCAAAGCTTACCAAGATGAACCAAAGGACTAGATGGCCTTAGCTGATCCTCTTCTCCAAGGTAAGCTTGTGGCTGGACTGATCAAAGAGAAAGATCAAGGTCTGATCATGATCTGAACTCAACTAGGTCTAGGGTTTTATTTAAAAATCTCACCATCTGATCTTTCTCAAGGTAACAAACTGAGCTAAGGTTGAAGATTAGGTCACCACCAATTTTGTTTTTGATTTATTTTCCTGATTTTTCTCACTGATTTTTCTGTTCTTCTTTCTCTCTTTCTCTCTGAAATTCTCTAGGTTTTTCTGCAGGGTTCTGAACGTGGGAAGCAGCTGGAGAGGGGTTAAATATGAGGTGAGCTTGCTTCAGGTGAGGGTTTCACTCAGGACAAAGCTAAGCTTAGTGGGGACAGCTGGCCAGCTGCTTCAGCACTCTCAGCACAAGCTGCTGTCCTTTCCTTAACCTGAAGAAACTCCAGCCCTTTCATGTGCTTCTCACATGACAATCTAAGAAACAAGGCAAGCAGGCAGCTTGTGATTGTCATGTGACAGTTACTGAAGAAGCTAGGCAAGCAGGCAGGTGCAAGTCATGTGATTAAAGACTGAGCAAGCCGGCTGGTGGAAGACATGAGTCTGGTCCAAAATTAATTGTAGCAGTTGGTTGATAATTTTCAATAATTTTTCAACCAAATATTCCTTGTCTTTGGCTCTCGTCTTGTTCTCGGAAAATCTCTTCCAGTTTAATAAAAATTCGACCAAAATATTTAAGACTCGACCAAACTATCAAGTGAAGGTCTTTCAACCACAAGACAGTCCCTTGGAGGAATTAATCTACCGGGTCGATCTTTGTTTTTATTAATCCTTGTTGAACCAACTAAAAACTGGTCGAGCGGGATTTTTCTCGACCAAAAATTTATTGGCTCATAAGGGTTATTACAATGGTTGTCCATCAGTACACATATCAGCACGCTGGTCCTTGGACTCAGCACGCTAGACCTTCCTGTGGACTATTCGGGTGATTTTGGCCCACGTGGGCTGTCTGTTCAGTACACCCAGGACGTCTGGATAAGGACCGTCGGGACGGCCATGGTTCGAGGAAACGAACCAGCCGGTCTTAAGACCTTAAGGCTAGCGTTCCATGGCCAAGATAGAAGGTTAAGGACGTCAGGATGCTGAGACTTAACCTTATAAGAGAAAGAAGTCAGCTAGGATAAGCTGTATAGAAGCTGGGTGATGCTTACGAGAAGCTCCATCAGCTAAACGTAGCTCGGTCAAGCTCAGCCTAGCTCGTTCCAAGTTAAGTCAGCTCAACCATCAGGACTACTAGCTCACTCAGCTGAGGCAGCTGGGAGTCAGCTCATCTCAGCTCGACGGACTGTTCAGGTTTCGGGTCGATGGTACGGGTCCGGGTCAGTGGCGGGCCATAAGGTCCGGCCATGTTGTCCATGAGTCGTTGGGCTCTTGTGGGCAGGTCGTGGGCTTGGGTACCAAGTCAGGGCTTAGGTTGGACGTGCCTATAATGTCTGGAACCTTCTATTTCCGAACAGGTACGATCTGGACCGTCGATTGTAATCGATGGCCAAGATCTGTCCCAAAAGAATGCTGCGAAGGGATGTGTCCCTTTGCACATGACCTTTGGTTGCCTATATTCTTAGTTAGCCTTCGCCTTTAGGTGATGATTGTAAATAAAGGGAAAAAATTAAGAGGTTCGACCAGGAATTGGACCGAGCGACGTGAGGCATCGACCGCGGCCTAGGCGGCCGGGATCGGGTCTTACAAGTTAGTATCAGAGCCAGGTTGATCCTGTTTAGGAAAACGCTCTAAGATGTTGGTTTCCAAATCGCAATTATTTCTGAAAATTATGATGACTATGAAACCTTAGTTGGGGGTGAGCCAAGAAAGAGTTGAGGTAAGCTATGGTATCATGCTTGTGGATGTCGGAATTCTAAGATGAACCGGCCTAGCCAAGATACATTCTCCAAGGGCAAGATCCTAAAAACAGAAAGGTTGGTCGATCTAGTTATTTAGAAGTAATTGACGGGTAGGAAGGGATGAAAGCAATGCAAAACTTGTTTATGGATTACCTGGACAAGGAAAGTAACATGGACCAGAGAGTGGCTTAGGTTGAAATAAACGTGCAGCACTCTACTGAAGTTAAGTGTTATCCCTTGATGGCCGTTCATAATAAGTAAAGCATATGCAATGTTGAATCTGACTTAAAGGAGACACTACATGACCAGTACACGGGTAGACTAGTGATCAGATGGATCAGCTAGGACTCGGTGTAAGTCAAAGTAGGTTTCCTTAGATCTAGTTGGATGGAATGAACCAATTCCAATCTGAATCCATCATTGGAAGAGCACAATGTTAAGTATCTTAGTATGATGGAGATTTAGGATATTATAATTGCTATTGTTAATGGTGGGACCATTCGCAATAGTAAGACGCTTTGGAGAATGGTATGGGACGTTTTCCAAATGTGTGATCAAACCGAAATCCTACTCATCTAGGTACCTTTTGGAAGTGGAAGTATTGAAGTTATTGACAATGCAATGAGGGATGTTATGGGACGTCCTTCATGGTATGGTCATGACCAAAGTATTTTCCATAAGATAGTGGTATATGATTACAACAAGATGTTGTGAATCAGTCTAAGGCAGTTTATGTTTGCGGTTGAGTGGTCTGGGAACAAGGCAGTCCACTAAAGCTTGGTCGCTTAGGGATTTGCATGAGTCTACTAGGACTCTACAGAGATAAGCATTACTCCTTAAGGATCCATATGGGATCGGATAAGGGCTCGACCAGTATGGCGAGTGACCTAGCGGATGGACCATGGTGGTATGCAGTCGAGTCCAGAGATGGACCAGGGTTGGCTTACCTAAACGAGTTCATATCTGCTAGGGCCCTCAAGCAGAAATGCTTGGTCTGGAACCTAGAATTGTCTAAGGGATTCTGATGAGGGGTCTCTGATAGGAACCCTCATGGTCGGTGGGGTAAAAACCCATACTTTCCGACGCAGGGGCTACACATAGGTTTTGTGAGTCCGGGACTGGTCGGAAAGGGTCTGTTCTGTCTGTACGCTGGTGATAATTTTGGGATAGTGAGGGCAGCCGGTGGGCAAGCTAGGAACTCACATGTCTCATGTCGAATATCCCAGTGCAGATCCAGGGAAAGGTCTTCCCTGTGAATCTGGTATGTGTCCACCTAAAGAATCAAGAAGTGATCTTAGGTATGGACTGGTTGGGAAAGTATTGGGCCACTCTCGATTGCCATAAGGGTCGTGTGCAATTGGAAACTGGGCTGTACCCGGTAGAGTACCAAGGTCTGTGTCAGGCTCATGAGAAAGTAGTGGTTTCAGCAGTTCGAGCGATTCGGATGCTGGAACAGGGTTGTCAGACCTCTTTGGCTACAATTACAACTACAGAGCCTGACAGTTCTGGTTTTCTCGGGGATTCATTGGTGTCCGAGTTCCCAGATGTGTTCCGTTCGCTACAGAGTGTCCCCTCAGGTAGGTCGGATCCATTTATGATTGAACTGGAACCATGGACAGCACCGCTGTCCTAGAGTCCATTTCTTTGGCTCCAGCCGAGATGGCAGAGCCGAAGTTGACCATGTCCGAGCCAGGACCATCGTTGCAGTACAACCAAGTCGGAGTTTGACCTACGGTTGAGAATTATCAAGTCCAGTAATGGACGAGGATCAGGCCACGACCTATTCGGAGATGGACCTATGGTCGGGGTGAAACGGTTGAGTCCCTGAGTGGACCAGGACCGGAATACGATCATGTCCGTCCGTCAATGGACCAAGATCGAATTATGACAAAGTCCATTGAAGGACAAAAGTCAAGTCTGAGGCGCTTTTAGTCTGGAGGGACTAAGATTGCAATGTGGCCAAGCCTGAAAAGGTTGTGGCTGGTTAAGGGGATGATCCAGTACGTTGTGGCTGAGGATGTCTATGTGGGCTGTCTGTTCAGTACACACAGGACGTCCGTGGGTGTCCGCCAGCACGCACAGGACGTCTATGGCTGTACGTGTGTGTGACACCCCCGATCGTAGATGACCAGAAATGACACGGTCGATGTTCCTCGATGGTCGATCTGAGGTCCTCAGAATACTTCCGATCGCCTTAGACCAACAATCAAAGAACTCCAACGCTCCTATCGGATACCATTCTAGGCTTTTCAACCCGAGAAAGCAATACCTGATAGTTAGTTCGTCCGGACAAGGACTAATATCATATGGAACCCGTACTTTAAAAACAATCTTTATTTATATCATTTAAAAGCATCTTACAAAATTTGTTATAAATTAACCTCGAGGTTTTCGGTCTACAAATCTTATACATAAGAATTATCAAAATGACTTTGCAAGGATAATAAAACTACCGCTGGCTAATGACGTTCCTTCCCGTCCTAGAGTAAGGTCTCCCGTCTACTGGTTACCTGCATCACAAATGAGTCATGAGTAACTAATTTACTCAGTGAGCCTAGTCCCGCACCCCAACATATATTAATAATATCTCAAGCAATCAATTCCATTTGTATGCAGTGGAAATATATTCCATATCTGGATAATTATATATAAGGACTATCCTTCCATCATTGTGAATCTAATCATATACCTCACTTCCTATTTCCGTCTTTCATATCATTCATATAATCATATTTATATATATATATATATATATACCAGACCCGAGAAACCACAAAGGCTAAACGAGTCTAGTGAGTTAGCATCACCATCATCGCCATCAGATATTCAAAGATCGAACATCTAACGCTGCATGCAGTTACATGGCCTCCAGGGTGCGACCCCATCATCGTGTCTTCGTGACCTTGATCCATATCGCAGGACCAATTCACGGCAATGCGGGACTTTTGGGAGAGTGAGTATACAATAAGACTTCACATGACTCACACTTCCATACTTAATTATATTTAATACTATACATATGTATTAGTACTTGAGAACAAGTACTAAGGTTTGGAATAAACCTCTATGATCATTCATAAATATATAATAAGTGTTTACACTAAGTAAACTTTTTACCAATTCAATATTGATCAAGAGATAAAGCCTATCAATCATCTACAATCAGTACGTTCAATCAAGAAATATTCATTCACTACTCATCAATCATCTATCTAGACTCACCTTTGATTCCATGAGATTGGCTAAGAAAGACTATACTCGAGCTCAAGCTAATCACACTCGGCTTCTGGAATATTCTCGATTTAAAATCACCACAAGGATCTGACTGATCCGAACACTATCCTTGACCATCGGTTCAAATCAAACACTGTCTGAACTCAACTGATACTCCACTTTAGGATGAAGCCACGCCAAACCTAATCAGTACCACATCAAGAAAAGGTCGGACTCAATCAAAACAAAGCTGAACCGCAGTCAATCCAACAGAAATGCTCACATAAAACTGATCCACACAACAACTTACATCTTCACCGATTAAAATCAAAGGCTGAAGAACATGGGTGATTCTCTACTTCAGGACACCAAATCTCCAACTCTTTACCACACAAATACTCACTGATTAAAGTCACAAGATGGTGAGAAAGGGTCGTCCAAGCTCACTTCTCTTCTCTTATTTTTTTTTCTGAATTTTTCATGTATTTTCCTCACAGATTTTTCTCTCTTTCTTTCTCTCTTTCTCTCTGAATTTTTCTTTCTTGTTTCTGAGATGAATGGGCTCGACCAGGAAGGGGACAAGGTAATAAATGACAGGATAAACAGCAGGAGAAGAGTCAGCAAGAAAGGACAAAAGTTTCAGATCAGTATGAGACATGTGGTGAGCTGAATCACACTTTCCTTCCCATGAAGTAATGTCATTTCCTTTCCATGAAGAAACTTCAAGCAGGTGTGCAACTCACATGATTTTAATGTAGCAAGCAAGCTGGAAGGTGCAAGTCACATGTTCAGGTCAGGAAGGAAGCAAGCAGCCAGGCAGCACATGACATGCACATGACTCGCAAGCAGCTGAAAGTATTCAAGACCAGTTTACGATAAAATGTTTCCCGTCCATCGGTTCTCGTCCAGCTTAGATAAAACTCGACCATAATAATTAACACTTGGTTAGAACTATTAAGAGTAGGTACATTGGCCTCGAGACAGTCACATCACGAATAATTCACTGGGTTGATTTTTATTTAAATTCTGATCGATCAACCCTCAAACTGATCTTAAAGAATTTTCTCGACCAAAATTATATCTGCTCGTGAGGGTTATTACATTCTTCCCTCCTCAAAAGAATTCGTCCCCGAATTCTGAAAACGTAGCTGTACACTTTTTACTGAACAGTCTCTGAAAGGAGTTATGGATATTAGCTCTTACCTTATCTTAATCTTCCCATATCAAAACAACTCATGGTCGATCCCTTGATTACCACAACCGATCCTTTCTTTCCTGAGCAGCCACTTTCAAGATAACCAAATTCTTTACTCTGCACAACTCTTGTCAACTGCGGTCTGCATACTTTTTCTAACAATCTTGTATCTGTAGACTATCAGTTCTCAACCTTTTCTATCTGACTTTCTCCCATAACAGCAACATGAAATTTGGAACGTTAGGTGATGTGCCATACGTGAAAGTAACATCTCCAGTCTGGTCAATGTTAACTTGATTAATCGTGCAACAATCAAACAAGAACATGCACGATCAATCACACCAACATGATTCGGACTAGGGGTGCTACTCTCAAATACGCACACTCACCCATTCCAAGAATGATTTCACTTACTGTATTCTTTACACTTCTGATCTATCTGAGACCCTCTTTATAATCTTCTAACTACTACTAGAACTCGGCAAGAACCACTTGGTGAGATCCCTAGGCTATTGCACCGAATCCAGGTTCAACAAGAATACTAAACATGTTACTTTTAGATGTCGACCATCTTTTCAATGCCTTAAACACATCTTCATCTTCCCTGATTATCAGACTGTCTTCTAATCTGCTCCTTTTCATCTTCTACTTTTTAAACGATCAAGTTTCTAGATCACACTTCTTCACCTTTTCCCAAAAGTTCTTCAACACGCCAGACTGATTTGAGTGATACTCGAACACTTAGTAGTATACCATTGTAGGCCAACAATAACTGGTCATCTTCAAAAGACTTCTTTCCTTAATATCCTAATTGAGCTCGGTAACTAGATAGCAAATCTCACTCTAGATAGAAACATACCGCTCTAACAGAAGTACTAAGGAATGGGGAAGGCATACCATTACTTTAACTGGCAGCCCGTACTTCCAAATAAGAACTGTAGACTTGAATTCAAAAAAGTGAATCCTCTCTAATACTATGACATCGCTCATGAACTACAACCATGTGTTGTTCCCGAATCAAACACAATATGGACGGAAAATTCCATCCATATGCAAGGTCTCTTACGACACCTTGATCACAGTTCACATTTTTTTTTTAATTTCAATCATTCATAAAATTTTAAAAATGCACACAACACACAATTGGATAAGAAGCAAACCTGTGATTGGACCTTTCAGGGGTTTTGACGGTCCAGTCAACTATAAAGTGTAGGCTCTACCCAAATAGCCTAACACTTGGATGTGGAATAACGGTAAGGAAAAGCGGACAAGTTCAACAAATGTTATCTTAGGTATAGGTAACGTAGATCGGGAAACTTCATGAGGAAGGGTCACCAAAAATCCTAACTCTTCACAAGAACCACCAAAGCGCGAATGATTCAAGCGTTCCAGGATTTCCCACACTTTGACAATCACGACCATTCTATCCTTTCGAGTCACAACCATAACGGCTCAAGGTCCTCGATCTTGATCCGATGAAATGTACACCAAAAATCATCCCCAACGACTTACTTAACTCACTGCTTGAAACTGACCTTTGATCTGTACCGGTTGGAAAATAGACAGTCTGCATGACTTGGTTAACTTCTTCAGCAATAATAGCTTCTTTAACATTCACGTCATACTCTAACATCTCCTCGAAGGTTTGAAACTCCATGGTCTTTTATCTACTCCAAAATTCTTGGCTAAGTTCCCAAAGATTTTCTGTATGATCTTTGGCTTATTCTTCAAACCATAATCGATGAATGAAATTCATTCGACCACTTATCTCGATGCTGAAATTGTAGTATATGATTAACTCGACCTGAACCTCTTGGAGGAAACATCCCACTGTACTAACTCCATAAACCAAATCTTCAATCGGTCACATACCTTGTGTATAAAATACTACTTCGTGAACTCTTGAAATCTGTCCAAATCGATCTCACCTCTGTGAAGAAAATATTTTTCTCAGAGTGTTGCATCCCAAATCTGCCTCAAGCCATAGTATACCTCGAACGGTTTAGTCCTTCTTCCGTATCTTGTGGTCCCACTACTTCTTTCCATCCTAAGCTGTAAGATGTCTTGTTGCCAACAGAAAGGTGCATGTGTGTCCATCGTCTTGTACTACAGTTGAACCATCTCTTCCTCTAACGCTAAGCTTCAAACAAATGTTGAACAATTCAGGCTTGTACGGCTCTGTTTCTTGTATGTCTCAGCATAAGCTGGAGAATTGAGAAGCCGGAAGAATAAGTGCATCTAGGTGATCATGTGCAGTCGCATCGCTCTGAATCGGACCCCAAACAACACCCACCTTGACAACGATAACACACAAGTCCGGAGATGTATTCGATGTATAAAATCGACTCTTAACAGGGCAGTAGTGAACCCGACCATGAGGGTAGCAAACTCGAGCATAATGATAGTAACCCCGGTAAGCACAGTTCATCTGTTCAATCTTGTCTCGGTGCTTCTGCTATGAAAGATCACGGTTAGGTAACTACCCATGACTATCTATACTAAAATAAAGGAACAAGCCAGCATATCCTAGTTATCCTTGCGACTCATTTTGACTCGAAAAACATTTGAAACAAGTCCCATTCTAGCATCGTATAACCATGCTCTGATACCACCTTTGTGACACCCCCGATCGTAGATGACCAGAAATGACACGGTCGATGTTCCTCGATGGTCGATCTGAGGTCCTCAGAATACTTCCGATCGCCTTAGACCAACAATCAAAGAACACCAACGCTCCTATCGGATACCATTCTAGGCTTTTCAACCCGAGAAAGCAATACCTGATAGTTAGTTCGTCCGGACAAGGACTAATATCATATGGAACCCGTACTTTAAAAACAATCTTTATATATATCATTTAAAAGCATCTTACAAAATTTGTTATAAATTAACCTCGAGGTTTTCGGTCTACAAATCTTATACATAAGATTTATCAAAATGACTTTGCAAGGATAATAAAACTACCGCTGGCTAATGACGTTCCTTCCCGTCCTAGAGTAAGGTCTCCCGTCTACTGGTTACCTGCATCACAAATGAGTCATGAGTAACTAATTTACTCAGTGAGCCTAGTCCCGCACCCCAACATATATTAATAATATCTCAAGCAATCAACTCCATTTGTATGCAGTGGAAATATATTCCATATTTGGATATTTATATATAAGGACTATCCTTCCATCATTGTGAATCTAATCATATACCTCACTTCCTATTTCCGTCTCTCATATCATTCATATAATCATATTTATATATATATATATATATATATATATATATATACCAGACCCGAGAAACCACAAAGGCTAAACGAGTCTAGTGAGTTAGCATCACCATCATCGCCATCAGATATTCAAAGATCGAACATCTAACGCTGCATGCAGTTACACGGCCTCCAGGGTGCGACCCCATCATCGTGTCTTCGTGACCTTGATCCATATCACAGGACCAATTCACGGAAATGCAGGACTTTTGGGAGAGTGAGTATACAATAAGACTTCACATGATTCACACTTCCATACTTAATTATATTTAATACTATACATATGTATTAGTACTTGAGAACAAGTACTAAGGTTTGGAATAAACCTCTATGATCATTCATAAATATTTAATAAGTGTTTACACTAAGTAAACACCTTACCAATTCAATATTGATCAAGAGATAAAGCCTATCAATCATCTACAATCAGTACGTTCAATCAAGAAATATTCATTCACTACTCATCAATCATCTATCTAGACTCACCTTTGATTCCATGAGATTGGCTAAGAAAGACTATACTCGAGCTCAAGCTAATCACACTCGGCTTCTGGAATATTCTCGATTTAAAATCACCACAAGGATCTGACTGATCCGAACACTATCCTTGACCATCGGTTCAAATCAAACACTGTCTGAACTCAACTGATACTCCACTTTAAGATGAAGCCACGCCAAACCTAATCAGTACCACATCAATAAAAGGTCGGACTCAATCAAAACAAAGCTGAACCGCAGTCAATCCAACAGAAATGCTCACATAAAACTGATCCACACAACAACTTACATCTTCACCGATTAAAATCAAAGGCTGAAGAACATGGGTGATTCTCTACTTCAGGACACCAAATCTCCAACTCTTTACCACACAAATACTCACTGATTAAAGTCACAAGATGGTGAGAAAGGGTCGTCGAAGCTCACTTCTCTTCTCTTATTTTTTTTTCTGAATTTTTCATGTATTTTCCTCACAGATTTTTCTCTCTTTCTTTCTCTCTTTCTCTCTGAATTTTTCTTTCTTGTTTCTGAGATGAATGGGCTCGACCAGGAAGGGGACAAGGTAATAAATGACAGGGTAAACAGCAGGAGAAGAGTCAGCAAGAAAGGACAAAAGTTTCAGATCAGTATGAGACATGTGGTGAGCTGAATCACACTTTCCTTCCCATGAAGTAATGTCATTTCCTTTCCATGAAGAAATTTCAAGCAGGTGTGCAACTCACATGACTTTAATGTAGCAAGCAAGCTGGAAGGTGCAAGTCACATGTTCAGGTCAGGAAGGAAGCAAGCAGCCAGGCAGCACATGACATGCACATGACTCGCAAGCAGCTGAAAGTATTCAAGACCAGTTTACGATAAAATGTTTCCCGTCCATCGGTTCTCGTCCAGCTTAGATAAAACTCGACCATAATAATTAACACTTGGTCAGAACTATTAAGAGTAGGTACATTGGCCTCGAGACAGTCACATCACGAATAATTCACTGGGTCGATTTTTATTTAAATTCTGATCGATCAATCCTCAAACTGATCTTAAAGAATTTTCTCGACCAAAATTATATCTGCTCGTGAGGGTTATTACAGTGTGTGTCTGTCTGTGTCCGTCAGCACATACAAGACATCCGTGGCTATACATCAGTACAAATATCAGCACGTTGGTCCTTGGACTCAGCACGCTGGCCCTTCCCGTATACTGTTCGGGTGATTTTGGCCCATGTGGGCTGTCTGTTCAGCACACACAGGACGTCCGTGGATGTCCATCAGCACACACAGGACGTCTGTGGCTGTCCGTGGGTGTCCGTCAACACACAAAGGACGTCCGTGGCTGTCCATCAGTACTCATATCAACACGTTGGTCCTTGGACTCAGTACGCTGACCCCTTCCCGTGGACTGTTCGGGTGATTTTGGCCCACGTGGGCTGTCTGTTCATTACACACAGGACATCTGTGGGTGTCCGTCTGTATTCATCAGCCCACACAGGACGTCCGTGGCTGTCCATAAGTTCACATATTGGCACGTTGGTCTTTGGACTCAGCATGCTGGCTGATATCACTCAAATTACCCTAAAGAGTGTTACTCTCATCAAAAGAGGTTCAGGTGTAGTACTTAGGGATCGAATCCACAGAGACTTTAGGATTACTCAACAGACTTAAATAATTAGAAATGAAGATAAACTAAAAGGTTTTAATAGTTTTAAAAACAGTAAATGATAAATCGAAAACAATAGTGATTCAATAGATTGAATTGAAGTGGTTTCAAGATTGGGAAAGCAGCTAGATTCAGGCAATTCTCAGGTGTAAAATGTATGCACTTAATTTAGACTAAAGGGTTTAATGGTTCTTGAACTAAACATTGATTTAACCGGATAGGTTATCTTCGCTAGATCTCGGATCTCAACTGTCGTATTTTGATCTCGAGAGAGTGTCGATCGATGTGACTTGATGTACATCGACCGATACACCTTTGTAACGATCGACCGACAGAACGATAGTTGCCTCGATCGACGGTTATTCTAGCCAGCTTTGCGAACGTGTTTAACTTGTTCTCTAACCTTCTCAGACCAACTGTCGTTGCGCCTGAGTTAGTTTAGACCACGCAAATGGGTGCAGGTATTGAGGGGAAACGGTTAGTTGGACTCAATTAATCCTAAGATCTAAAATGAAGGTGATCAATCTTAATTTTAGCATTAAGTTCATAAGCAATGAAAGAACAATCAAAACACCTTTTTAATAGTCATATTAGCAGTACATAATTTCAACCATGGTGAGAAACCTAAATCTAACAATTGGTTTACTCAAACTTATTCATGAGAGACAAAGTCATGATGGTGCGAAATAAACTCAAATGAAACATAGAACACAAATAGATAGAGTAATAGAAATAAAGGAGTTCAAGATCTTCTATGTTTTGCAGTATCAGATCTATCTCTCCAATCCTAAGCTCTCCTAATGGTAGCCAAAATGCTCCTTCTCCAAAACTAGGTCTTTGCAAGTGTCTGCCTAGAAATGATACAAAACCCTAGTACATATAGCCTAACAGGCGGCTAGGGACTTAAGTTGTAAATAATAGATCTTCTGGGAAATGAAATCTTTTAATTTGCGATTTCATCCATGTGACTGGGTATCGATCGATGCACATATATGTATGTCGATCGATGGTAAGTGATTATGATCGATCGATGTTGCTCTTCAAGCGTCGATCGATTTTCCTTGCGTAAAAGCATTCCAAAATGTCCCAAAAGTATCATTTCCTTTCATCAGGTGAATAAACCTGTATTTGCTTTGAAAAGACTTTAAAATATGATTAATACATCTTACAACCTTTATATACCATGTATAAAAACGGGTGAAAATCATGGTATATCAACTCCCCCAGACTTATCATTTGAATTGTCCTCAAGTTAAACCAATGGACAATCTCTCTGGAAGAGGGTTGAAAACATCAGGGACTCACAGATTTGAAACATTGAAATTATCACCTCTATAATATTGCATTCCACATCTAAGGTTCCTTCTTACAGATATACATTATGCAATATCCTAGCTTAGCAACCAAAGTCATCTAGCCAACAATCTTAACTAATCTTATTATCAATCTCCTCAACCAACCTCATTTCTTAATGTAAAAAGTGTAGGCTTTACCTTGGGAGTATCGATCACAGGATGCAAGGATTTCAGACAAGTATCTGGAGCTGCAGGTAAAAGTTAGTTCCTAGTTTTTCTCTCTCTAAATTTCTCTCTTAAGTCAAAGTCTGCTTCCATTGCAGGATCAGTGACCAAGATTGGACAGGCTTCCATGAATCAAAACTTAATGGTGGTTGCCACCAAGTTCTGTTCACTTTTTTTGACCTATATCCAAGAGTTCTTTGCGAAAGCGAGCCTTGAAGATTGCTGCCTCCAAGTCCCGTTTCGAACTCTTTTATTGGAGTCTTTTATGAATCAAGCCTTAATGGTTTTAGCCACCAAGTCCTGTTCAGACTCATCCTAATTAGACAATAGATCTTATATATATATATTTATTTTATTTTAGTTTATTTTTATTTTTATTTTTATTTTTTGTGTACTCACTAACTAATCTAGAGTCAAAATTTAGAGAGAGAAAATGTGATAAATAATCTAAACCAGGCGTTACCTTCCAGCCTTTTTTGAAAAAAACCGATCCCATGTATACCAAGCCCCAAGACAAGCAGTGAAGTCAGGTTAGTGTTGGAGGTTAGCTTCGGTTCTTTCTAACAAGCTAGCAAGTGTGTATAGTTGACTGGTTGATCCACTTTAGCATCTATAGTATTATCTGCAGTCAGTAAATCTAGAATGGTGCTAGAAAGTGGTTAGACATTCAAGTAGAAATCATTTGTTCATAATCCCCTTCTTGACTCAATAAAATTATTTTTGAAAAGATTTTTGACAAAAACTCAAGAAAGTGGTGTTAGTAACTACCTCCCCAAGACTTAAATTTCACCGACTCGGTGCAAAGTGTCCAAGGGTAGGTTAAAATCAAGTTAGATGTTTGAGAATGTTAGAGTGAGAATGAAGTACCTATCCGTACTACACACCGATCGATGTAATCCTCTCCATATCGATCGATGTTACTCGCCCAGAATCGATCGATGTAATCCTCTCCATATTGATCGATGGCGAAGCACAGAAAATTTTGCATGTGCTTGGAGTCAAACTCGAAGTTCCTTGCCTAATGTTAGCTCTGTTAGACAACCAAGCATAAAAAATAATAAGCATCCTCAAACATAAAATATAAGTTTAAAAACATAAATCCGACAAGTTCAGAAAATAAATAAAAAAGTTCATAATAAGAGGAGAAGAGATAGAGATTTGAGGACTAGTCGGTGTCCTCATCAGTCGCCTCATCGTCCTCTGGGGAAAGGTCCCTGCGTGCTGCTGGTGCTGGTGCCTGCGCTCCTGTGGCTCTCCTGCTCCGACAAGACACTCTAGCCCAGATGGCCTGAAGAGCGTCCACCACGAACCTCTGAAAGTCTCCCTGGTCATGCATAGGGATGTCCGGTATGTTCTGGAAGTCGGGGAGAGGAGGTGCCTGTGCGTCCTGAGCTCTGGTGCGGCAAATACTGGGAGGTCGGCGTGACATGTTCCGCGGGTTTCGGAGGAATGCCTCGTCTGACATGCATCGAAGCTGCTCCACGTTGTTGCCGAAGTCAGTGATCCTCCTATCTGGTAGGGGTAGAAGGCGATGCTCATCGCGGATCCTGAAGCGCAAGAGTTTCCCTTCCTCGAGCCATAGCGAGTGCACCAAGTGCTACTCGTCGAGGAAGGCGTGGTCGCGGTCGGCAGAGTGAGAGTCGAGGCAGATGCTGAGAAACTGGAAAATCGGGGTCAGAAGACTCCCAACTGTCTCCTTCTTGTTCTTACCCTTGCTGGTGAAGGGCTTCTTCTTCAGCTCCACCAAGTGCGCGGCAAAGAAAGCTCCGAGGTTCAGCCGGCTTACCTCACCACCAAATCTCGTTAATCCATTCATGCGCGTCACTAATTAGATTACGAGGCATTTGGCTACCTTAAGAGAGTAATAGTTACTCTCGCCGTTTACCCGCGCTTGGTTGAATTTTTTCACTTTGACATTCAGAGCACTGGGCAGAAATCACATTGCGTTAGCATCTGCAGGGACCATCGCAATGCTTTGTATTAATTAAACATTCTGATTTCCCTTGTCTGTACCAGTTCTGAGTTGGCTGTTTGACGCTCGGGGAAAGATCCCGAAAGAGCCATTCCCAGTCCATCCCCCGGCCGACACGAGGCAGTCCGCTCTCGCCATGTTAGCAGCTCAAGCAGCCCGCCAACAGTCAACGGGTTTGGAACTAGGACCCCCAATCCCAGCCCTCAGAGCCAATCCTTTTCCCGAAGTTACGGATCCATTTTTCCGACTTCCCTTGCCTACATTGTTCCATCGACCAGAGGCTGTTCACCTTGGTGACCTGTAACATCCGCGATCCTGGATAAGGACCGTCGGGATGGCCATGGTTCGAGGAAACGAACCAGCCGGTTTTAAGACCTTAAGGCTAGCGTTCCATGGCCAAGATAGATGGTTAAGGACGTCATGATGCTGAGACTTAACCTTATAAGAGAAAGAAGTCAGCTAGGATAAGCTGTACAGAAGCTGGGCGATGCATACGGGAAGCTCGATCAGCTAGACGTAGCTCGGTCAACCTCAGCCTAGCTCGTTCCAAGTTAAGTAAGCTCATCTCAGCTCAACGGACTGGTCAGGTTTTGGGCCGATGGTCTGGGTCCGGGTCAGTGGCGGGCCAGGAGGTCCGGCCATGTGGTCCATGAGTCGTTGGCTCTTGTGGGCAGGCCGTGGGCTTGGGTACCAAGCCTGGGCTTAGGTTAGACGTGCCTATAAGGTCTGGAACCTTCCATTTCCGAACAGGTACGATCTGGACCGTTGATTGTAATCGATGGCCAAGATCTGTCCCAAAAGGATGCTTCAAAGGGATGTGTCCCTTTGCACATGACCTTTGGTTGCCTATATAAAGGATGCACGACAAGAGGTCAATTCATTCATTCTGATTCAGTTTCTGTAACGCCCGAATCCGGCATCTCGACGAAACTGGACGCGGTTGCTACTTAATCAATTTCTTTGCTTGTTTGTTTCATTTTAAGTCTTTCCTTTACTAAGTCAAGTTCGAATCTGAGGTTCTAAAACAATTGAACAGATAGCACAGCGGAATATAAATGTGTATAAAATTTATTACTTAGAAACATGATATCCAATACACAACTTCTTAATCGTTTCATAGACAATCACTTGCTCATCCCTAGCATCATCTAACAACACGTTACACAGCCTCTCACTGACCGAGCCTTTACGGCTCCTTGGCTTGAAGAGAACCATCCTTAGTTCCTGAAACCACAACCATATAAGCATTAATCATAACCGAGAATAGAACTGGTCGATTCTACAATGCTTGGCTTGGTTCCTAGAACACAGATAAACTTCAGACAATATACTTATAAGAAGATAAGAACCTGCCTACCAAATCCTAAGTCATTCAACCAACCACCCCTTGACTTAGAATCAGATAGACAGTCCAGAATAGATAAACAGAACACACGAACAGTCTGGATCGTCCCGAAGACCAATCCGTCCATCCGGATAGAATCTAGGTGCGACTGGCCTAGTTGAAGTCCGACTCAATGGCCCAATGGACTTCCTTACCTGATCCGGCTTTGGGCCTGGATCCAACGACTGAGTAAGCCTCACACCCAATCTGGTTAGGCCAAACGACCGATCGGACCTTGCGACTCTTACCCTGGCTTAGACGAACTGTGTACTTGTCCCAACGGACAAGACATGGTCTGATCCCTTAAGGAACATACACGACCTGTCTCAACAGGCACAGTTTGGAACATGCACCCCTTCGGTCCTTGGTACCTCTTGGTCCTTGTACCTGTTGGTCCTGGTACCTCTTGATGTTCGTAACCCTTGGTTACTTACATCCTTTGCCAACTCACAACCTTTGGAACTCGTGACCTTTGGTAACTCACAACCCTTGGTAACTCGTGACCTTTGGCCACTCGTGCCTCTTGGGACATGACCAACCGTTTAGCCCAACCGCCCAGTCTATGGTGCGATTCAAACCGACCGTCTAACCGACCAGCATTTATGTTAGCGGTTTGGTTATGACCGGCCAAGTCTAGGGACGTGTCCCTTGGACTGAACCAACATAACTCTTCGTGTATAATCAGAAAGAAGAGAAAGTACCGGATAGAAACAAGAAGAGGAGGAGCGGTTAGGTCTAATGAACCTACCAGAGCCGCAGTGCGATCACAAGGACCATCCGTTCGGTCTGATGCGGCCAAAGCCCACCACATACCTTCTGAACCGTGTCAGGGTTCTCCATGCTCTTCTCCTGCTCTCGGTCTCCCATACTTGATCGGAGGTTGCTTCTCAAACGATCAGATCACCGGAAACCTAACCACCACACAAATGGCATTGCTTTGGCCGGAAACTCTCTCTCTCTCTCTACGATTTCTCTGAGTATTTTTACTCTGGATTGGATGAATGAAATCGACAGAGAGGACCCCATTTTTATAGAAAACGTGGGGGTAAGTCTTGCCCCACGAACAGGCATGACTGGCCAGCGGATGGGCACAATTGGCCAAGGGTTACACCCTCTCGGCCGCATGCGTCCCTTCGCCAATACCGCATGGGTTTGGGTTGGACAGAGGCCCAAGGCCTTACCCAATCCCCCTGGATTTAGCCCATGGCCTTGTCCCAAGCCCCAACGGTCCATGGCCTCATTGCCGGACCCCCATGGCCCGCCACCGGTCCGGACCCGGAGCATCAGACCGAAACCCGAACAGTCTGTCCCGCTGAGATGAGCTGACTCCCAGCTGCCTCAGCTGAGTAAGCTAGTAGTTCATCTAGTGGAGCTGACTAAGTAGTGGCCGAGCTGGAGTGAACTTAACCTAATTCCGTTGAGCTCGTCGAGCTACCTGTTCCATCCGTCCAGCTACCGTCTTACTCGTCCTAGCTAACTCCGACTTGTATAAGGTTAAGTCTAAATTTTCTTACGTCGTTAACCTTCTTATCTGGCCATGGAACGCTTATCTTGATGTCCTAAGACTGACTAGTACGTTTCCTCGAACCATGGCCGTCCAAATGATCCTATTCAGGATCCGGGATGTTACAAGTCTCCCCCCCTAGCAATGGATTCGTCCTCGAATCTGAGTAATGCGTTTCATCCAACACAAACTGGTCAAACCATTTTGGAAACTCGGCCTTCATCCTGGCCTCCGTCTCCCAAGTGGTCTCTTCTCGACCATTACAATCCCAAATGACCTTGACCATCTGGATTGTTTTCTTTCTCATTGCTTTTTCCATCCTATCTACGATCCGAACCGGCCTTGTTTCCAAAGTTAGATTTGTACCTAGATCAGATGGTATTTCTGGTATTAAGACGTCCTGATCCGTCAAGCACTTTCGGAGTTGGGAGACATGGAAAACATTATGGAAGGCTTCCATCTCAGATGATAAGTCCAACTTTTATGCCACACTACCCACTCATTCTATTACTCTGAACGGACCTAGGTATCTTGTATCTAATTTCCTTCTACCAGAAATTCGTACTCTACCTTTAAAGGTAATCATTTTGAAATAGACCATATCACCCACTGCAAACTCTACTTCTTTCCTTCGTTTTTCAGCGTAATGTTTTTGTCTGTCCTGTGCGGCCCTCATCTTGTCCCACACAAACTTGATCTTTTCCGTGGTTTCCTCCACGATCTCGGGACTATCATGCTGTGCTCCCCCACTTGGGTCCAGCATAACGGTGTCCTGCATGGTCGTCCATACAAAGCTTCTTATGGCGACATGCCTATACTTGAGTGGAAACTGTTATTGTAGACGAACTCCACTAATGGCAAATGTCGTTCCTAGGAATCGCCCCAATCGAGGACACATGCTCGAAGCATATCCTCTAGTGTCCATATAGTTCTTTCCGACTGCCCATCCATTTGGGGATGATAAGCCGTACTCATGTTCACTCTCGTTCCTAAAGCTTTCTGGAAAGCTTGCCAGAAGTGAGAAGTAAACCTCGAATCTCTATCCGAAACTATACTTGAGGGTACTCCGTGTAACCTCACAATCTCGTCAATGTACTTACTCACAATCTGGTCAGTGTCTTTTTGATGGCCAGGAAGTGGGCAGACTTGGTCAGTCGATCCACTATTACCCAGACAACATCATTCCTATTCCTGGTCGTGGGAAAACCTGTCACGAAGTTCATCGTGATGTGATCCCACTTCCATTCCGGAATAGGTAGGCTCTGAAGCAGTCCACTCGGAACTTGTTGTTCGGCCTTGATGAGTTGACAAGTAGGACACTTGGCCACCATTGGCCACATCGACCTTCATCCGTATCCAATGATAGTATTGTCTGAGATTATTATACATCTTGGTCACTCCAGGATGGATCGAGAATCTAGACTTGTGAGCTTCTCTAAGGATCTCATCCTTTAAACTCATATCATTGGGTACGCTGATCCGACCGTGAACTAGGATTGTACAGTCCTTGGCGATTTGATACTCAGTCAGGTCGTTCTGAGCAATCGTCTTCAGGTTCTCGTCCTGATCTTGGGCCGCTTGGATCCGGGTAAGCAGGTTGGCCTTATTCACCGCCTCTAAACCCCATGGTCTGTCTGTCCCGTTCAAAGCATTTAAACGAACAAAACATCCCGCCTCATCCGTTCTGCTACCGGCAGCAACATCTTCTCTCTTCCGGCTCAAGGCGTCGGCCACAAGGTTAGCCTTGCCCAGATAGTAAGTGATGTCTAGGTCGTAGTCGGCCATGAACTCCATCCACCTCCTCTGACTTAAGTTCAACTCAGGCTGGGTGAATATATTCTTCGGACTTTTATGGTCCGTAAGTATCTGGACTTTGGCCCCATATAAATATGATCGCCAAATCTTTAAGGCGAATACTACCACAGCCAATTCAAGATCATGGGTGGGGTAGTTTCCCTCATGTTTCTTCAGCTGCCTTGACGCGTAAGCAATGACCTTCCCCTGTTGAGTGAACACGCAACCGAGTCCAGTGATGGACGCATTCGTGTAGACCACATAAGGTTGGTCTGCCTCGGGAAGAACCAGGACGGGTGCGCTAGTCAGCATAGCCTTAAGTGCGGAGAAACATCTCGTACACTCTTTGGACCATGTGAACTTAACGTCCTTCCCAGTCAACTGTGTCATCGGCTGAGCCAAGCTTGTGAATCCCTTCACAAACTTTCTATAGTAACCTGCCAGCCCTAGGAAGCTTCAAACTTCCGTGGCACTGCGTGGTCGTGGTCAATCCTTGATTGCCCTGATCTTCTCTGGATCCACTGAGACTCCCTGGTCAGAAACAATATGTCTGAGGAACCCAATACTCTTTTGCCAAAAACTGCACTTGCTGAGTTTAGCAAAGAGTTTGTGCTCTCGTAATCGTTCCAGCACGGCTCTCAAATGTTTCCGATGAGATTCCTCGTCCTTGGAATAGATCGGGATATCATCAATGAAGATGATCACCGATTCATCCAAGCAGTCCTGGAACACGCTGTTCATCATTTTCATGAATGCAGCAGGTTCATTGGTCAGACCAAACGGCATCACTACGAACTCGTAATGGCTGTACCTGGTCCTAAATGTTGTCTTCCTAATGTCGTTTGGCTCTATAGGAATCTGATGATATCCCGAGGCCAAACAATTTTAGAAAACCACTTAGCTCCTTTCAGCTGATCCAACAGCTTGTCTATCCTGGGTAACGGGTACTTGTTCTTCACAGTTGCCTGTTCAACCCTCGATAGTCGATGCACAGAAGCATGCTACCATCCTTCTTTTTCACAAAGAGGACTAGTGCACCCCAAGGGGAGCTACCTGGCCGTATGAACCCCCTGTCAAGCAATTCTTCCAATTGCTTCTTTAGCTCGGCCATCTCGGCCGGAGCCATTCGATACGGACTGTTGGACAGCAGAGCTGTCCCTAGTTCCAGTTCAATCAGAAAGGGATCAGACCTATCTGGGGGGACACCCTGTAGCGCCTGAAACACAACCTGGAACTTGGACACCAACGAATCCTCGCGTGGGTCTAACAGAAAACCAGAACTTTCAGGCTCTGTAGTTGTAATTGTAGCGAAGAATGACTGACAACCCTGTTCCAGCAGCCAAATCGCTCAAACTTCTGAAACCACTACTTTCTCTTGAGCCTGACACAGACCTTGGTACTCTACCGGGTGAAGTTCATTCTCCAATTGCACACAACCCTTATGGCAATCGAGAGTGGCTCGGTACTTTCCCAACCAATCCATACCTAAGATCACTTCTTGATTCTTTAGGTGGACACAGACCAGATTCACAGGGAAGACCTTTCCCTGGATCTGTACTGGGATATTCGACATGAGACCTAGTGAGTTCATGGCTTGCCCACCGGCCGCCCTCACTATCCCAAAATTATCACCAGCATCCAGACAGAACAGACCCTTTCCGACCAGTCTCGAACTCACAAAACTATGTGTAGCCCCTGTGTCGAAAAGCACATGGGTTTTTACCCCACCGACCATGAGGGTTCCTATCAGAGACCCTCATCAGAATCCCCTAGACCATTCTAGGTTCCAGACCAAGCATTAGTACTTGAATGTAAAAAGATAAATTTAGAAATTACCAGAGATCGAATCAAAAGATCCGGAAGCTCCGTCGTCTCGTGACAGTTCATACACCCTCGGTGTTGTGGTTGGCTTGCCTTGGGACGCCTTGCATGTGTCTCCATGGCCCTTCCCCTGACTTCCTTGCAGCTTGGGACACTCCGATTGGAAATGTCCTTGCTGGCCACAATGGAAACAAGTCATCGTGCCTCTTCTACCAGACAGGTTCAGTCGAGGACAGTTATGAACTCTATGGTCCATGCTGCCACAACGAACACAAGCCCCCTTGGCCTTGCAGCACTCACCGGGATGGTTTCGTTCACATTTGGAACACGCAGGTCGGCCACCAGAGGTCTTCCCTCCGTCCACCTGGTCCCATTTTCTCTTTTTATCATTAGTCTTGCCCAATGGGCCAGACTGTGGCTTAGCCTTAAGCTTAGCTTCTTCAGCCAAGTTAGACTCTAACAAAGCCACCCGTTCCACCAGTTCTCTGACGGTGTTGAAAGTGCGGATCGAGCAGTGGTTCTTCAGTTCTGGCCTTAGGCCTCAGATGAACCTACGGACCTGGACTGACTCGTGCTCCAGCTCTCTTCCAACGAGCCGTCTGAGTCGGTTGAACTCCTCTTCGTACTCCCGTACGGTCCTGCGGCCTTGGACCAAATCTAGAAACTTAGCTTCCCGAAGATCCCAAGCCTCAACAGGAAAGTATTTGCGGTTGAATTCAACTTCAAAGTCCGCAAAACTTGTGAGACTTCCATTGGTGCGCTTGTCCACTGCAAGCCACCATTTATGCGCGTCCCTTTCCAGGAAGTGAACCGCAATGTCTCGCCTGTAATCCTCTGGACAGCGAGTTGATTGAAAGTTTCGGACCAGCCTACTCCTCCACTCATCTGCCACAACATGGTCGGTGCTACCTGAGATTTGCTTCGTACCCAATCTGGATAGATGTTGAAACAAACTCAGATAGTCAACCTTCTTTTCTGACCTTTCCGGTGGATCGATCTTGATCACCTCAACCATGCCCCCAGCTGGACCCGTAGCAATAGGTGTATTTGTAGCTACATGTGTAGCTTGACCAACTGATGAATTCATTAGTGGAGTGAACAGCTGAGTCATAGCCGCCACTTGGTTACCCATTACTTTCGTGGCCTCTAACAAGTCCTCTCGGGACAGTGCTATGGGCACGTTGGCCGTTCCCTCGGTCCTTTGCTCACGCTGGTCACCATCACGGTTAGCGTTCGAGGATTCTACTTCCTCATCACTTTCCTTATGTTGCTGACCTTCTGGTTGCGTTCCCGTAAGATTAGCCTGATCAGTAGGCAACACATCTCCAGTGTTAGTCGCGGCTGGATCGGTTGGTAACCTGGACAGATTAGTTCCGTCCGCGGTCGCTTGACTAGACTGACCAGCCGTCCTCTTACTCTTTCGGGTCTTTCCCGATTTGCTTCTCCCAGCCTAAGGATTCGGACATTGTTCGTACAACATATACATAACATAACCGAGACAATTAATCCCTAGACCTAACCATTAAACCTCACCGTGAGTCTGAATCAGCTGGCAGCATGTGTGTGGACTACATACCCAACTATCCTAGAATCAAGAATGCTCTGATACCAACTTGTAACGCCCGAATCCGGCCTCTCGACAAAACTGGACCCGTTTGCTACTTAATCAATTTCTTTGCTTGTTTGATTCATTTTACGTCTTTCCTTTACTAAGTCATTTTCGAACCTGAGGTTCTAAAACAATTGAACAGATAGCACAGCAAAATATAAATGTGTATAAAATGTATTACTTAGAAACATGAGATCCAATTCACAACTTCTTAATTGTTTCATAGACAATCACTAGTTCATCCCTAGCATCATCTAACCACAAGTTACACGGCCTCTCACTGACCGAGCCTTCACGGCTCCTTGGCTTGACCAGAACCATCCTTAGTTCCTGAAACCACAACCAGATAAGCATTAATCATAACCGAGAATAGAACTGGTCAATTCTACAATGCTTGGCTTGGTTCCTAGAACACAGATAAACCTCGGACAATATACTTATAAAAAGATATGAACCTGCCTACCAAATCCTAAGTCATTCAACCAACCACTCCTTGACTTAGACAGTCCAGAATAGATACACATGAACAGTCCGGATTGTCCCGAAGACCAATCCATCCATCCGGATAGAATCTAGGTGCGAGTGGCCTAGTAAATGTTTGGCTCAATGGCCCAACGGACTTCCTTACCTGATCCGGCCATGGGCCTGGATCCAACGGCCGAGTAAGCCTCACGCCCAATCTAGTTAGGCCAATCGGCCGATAGGACCATGCGACTCTTACCCTGGCTTAGACGAACTGTGTACTTGTCCCAACGGACAAGACAAGGTCTGATCCCTTAAGGAACGGACACGACCTGTCTCAACAGACACCGTTTGGAACATGTACCCCTTCGGTCCTTGGTACCTCTTGGTCCTCGTACCTCTTGGTCCTCGTACCTCTTGGTCCTCATACCTTTTGATGTTCGTAACCCTTGGTTACTTACATCCTTTGGCAACTCACAACCTTTGGAACTCGTGACCTTTGGTAACTCACAACCCTTGGTAACTCGTGACCTTTGGCCACTCGTGCCTCTTGGGACATGACCAACCGTTTAGCCCAACTGCCAAGTCTATGGTACGATTTGAACCGACCGTCTAGGTATAACGAACCGACCAGAGCCGCGGTGCGATCACAAGGACCGTCCGTTTGGTTAGATGCGGCCATAGCCCACCACGTACCTTCTGAACCGTGTTAGGTTTCTCCATGTTCTTCTCCTGCTCTCGGTCTCCCATACTTGATCGGAGGTTGATTTTCAAACGATCAGATCGCCGGAAACCTAACCACCACACAAACGCCTTGCTTTGGCCAGAAACTCTCTCTCTCTTTCTTTCTCTCTCTCTACGATTTCTCTGAGTATTTTTGTTGGGATTGGATGAATGAAATCGACAGAGAGGACCCCATATTTATAGATACGAGGGGGTAAGTCTTGCCCCACGAACAGGCATGACTGGCCAGCGGATGGGCACAATCGGCCAAGGGTTACACCCTCTCAGCCGCATGCGTCCCTTCGCCAATACCACATGGGTTTGGGTCGGACAGAGGCCAAATGCCTTACCCAATCCCTATGGACTTAGCCCATGGCCTTGTCCCAAGCCCCAACTGTCCATGGCCTCACGGCCGGACCCCCATGGCCCGCCACCGGCCCGGACCTGGACCATCGGACCGAAACCCGAACATTCCATCCACCTGAGATGAGCTGACTCCTAGCTGCCTCAGCTGAGTGAGCTAGTAGTTCAGCTAGTGGAGCTGACTTAGTAGTGGCCGAGCTGGACTGAGCTTAAACTAACTCCGTTGAGCTGGTCGAGCTACCTGTTCCATCTGTCCAGCTACCGTCTTACTCGTCCTAGCTGACTCTCGACTTGTGTAAGGTTAAGTCTAATTTTCCTTACGTCCTTAACCTTCTTATCTGGCCATGGAACGCTTGTCTTGATGTCCTAAGACTGACTAGTACGTTTCCTCGAACTATGGCCGTCCCAATGATCCTATTAAGGATCTGGGATGTTACAGTCTCATTCTGTCTGAGACAAAGGACACAGGTCCTAAACAAAGGGATCCCCCAATGAGAACCGAGGGTCCAAGCCGGAAAAGGCTCCGTTGTGGTGGTTTAGTATCTCCGGCAAGGAGAACGGTTTAGGAGAGAGGAGTCCGTGTGGTTATGGATACCCAAGGCATAGAGAAAGGTCTAGAGAAGGACTCCCCCCTTGTGGTTCAGTCAGATAGGGTCAGTGCGGTAACCACCGACTCATCGGCTAAGACAATCGGACAATCCGAACCGCTCTAGCCATGGGTGTTTGGGTTATGTTCTATTCTTCTTATTCTTTTTATCTAATTATTCTTCTACTCCTCCAGTACATTTGCGTGGCCTTGTTGATATGTTGGGATTGGTTATATCTGTGGTTCTGGTTGACTAATGCGGTCACGGTCCATAACCGACGAGTTAGGCGCGTGCATGATCTGACTGGCCTCAGGTGATCCGATTGAATAGGGGCGGTTCTGTTCTGTTCTGAACGGTTTCAACCCTTCCCTAAACAGTCACAATGGTTCATGACTTGTGTAGGTTAATGCGTGGTCCTTTGGCCATAGGCCGGACACATGCACGGACTAGACAGTCCATACGGACGGTTAGGTCAAACGGTGGGAACATCTGAATGGGTGCGAGTTGCCAAGGGCCATGAGTTGCCAAGAGGCACGTGTGTCCAAAGGGTAATAGTTCCCAAAGGGTGTGGGTTCCAAACGGTGCCATTGGTTCAAGGCTTAGGCCGAACTAAGTGGACAGTCCGCGACTGCATAGTCGAACGGACGGACGGTTAGTTTAACCAGAGTGTTGTGTAGCAAGGTCTGATCGGTTGCAAGGCAATCCGGTTTGGGCTTCGGCCTTACTCGGTGGTATAGATCCAGGCTTTGCGTTGGATCAGTTAAGAAGGTCCGTGAGCCTTTGGGCCGGGCTTATAACTGGCCGATCGCACCTAGGTCTTAACCAGACGGTTAGATGGGACTATGGACGATCCGGCTATGGTTGGATGGTTCTAGCCGCAAAGGCTAAGTAGGATATCTTACAATCAACTTTGGGTTGGTGAGTAGGATAGGCGCCATATGCCTTATCTAGGGAGTAGACCCACATGATGGCAATGGAGGCCGGTTATGTCAATACTTGACAAGTATGCGATTGCTTTTGAAGTCTAGTGGTCGGATCATGTTTCATGACGATGGTTCAATGGCCGAACACTAGTATGGATAGTCACGTTGCTGTAGTAGGAGTATTGATGTGATGCTTCTAGATATCAACCTTGGTGTTGACAGCTTCGAGATTGGCTAAGAGTCATGACGAAGTGTGTGGCTAGTACTATGTGTCGTAGACCATAGATACTGAGCCTAGGTGTGATTGTTCAAGGAAGGCTGTGTAAGATCTGATCATGGTTGAGTATGGACGAGCTGACCTCTGAATGATGGTTCAAGGTGTCTGTTAAACCTGATTAATGAATGCATCGGTTGGTATGAACAAATCATATCTGTTGTCTGGGTTAAGTCCCAAGGCCGATCAGGCCAGATGATGACTCATCAGTTTCAAGTCATGTGAGGAAGGTTGGTTGATTGACTTAGGATCTAATGAGCTTTGTCAGTCCCGAAGATGGACTTGGTACTATTGCCTATAAGGCAAAAGGATTTCGGATTGTGCATGAGCCGAGAAAGGCCAGATGCAAACCCTTATCCTTTCAAAGACTTCTTAAAGGTTACTTATGTCTGTGGGGATGGTTTGTTTATTGACTAAGTACCTAAGGGAGTTGTTTGATGCAGGAGTCACGATAAGGACCTTAAGTAAGATCATTGAGTGATTGGGGTCCAGCTGTCAAGAAAAAGCAATTTGAGTCAATGGAGGACCGATGAGCTAATAAGCTCCATAGATGTGGCAAAGGTATGATCTAGCATTTAATTATGTAGATCTAGATAGAATGGTTTAGGGGAATGGAACCTCAGAATCATATTGCTTGGTTTGGGTTTAGGATTGACCTTTAAGCTAATTGGTAGTTGAGTAAACTGACCAAGGCTAAGGTGATTCGACCAGACAAGTGTTAGATTGGTTTTAGACCAATGGTTAACTAGAGAATAATCCGCTGCATATCTGTTGAATGGATCTAAGCTATTAATGACTAGGAAAGTCTTTAGCTAAGATATAAGTTAGCCGTCGCCTTTAGGCGATATTATAAATAAAAAGGGCAAAAATTAAGAGGTTTGGCCATGAAGTGGACCGAGCGACGTAAGACTTCGACCACGGCTTAGTCGGCTGGATCAGGGTGTTACAAGTTGGTATCAGAGCCGGGTCGATCCTGTTTAGGACAACGCTCTAAGATGTTGGTTTCCAAACTATAATTATTTCTGAAAACTATGATGACTATGAAACCTTAGTTGGGGTGAGCCAAGAAAGAGTTGAGGTAAGCTAGGGTATCATGCTTGTGAATGTGGGAGTTCTAAGATGAACCGGCTTAGCCAAGATACATTTTCCAAGGGCAAAATCCTAAAAACAGAAAGGTTGGTCGATCTAGTTATTTAAAAGTAATAGACGGGTTGGACGGGATGGAAGAAATGCAAAACTTGTTTATGGATTACCTGGACAAGGGAAGTAACATAGACCAGAGAGTGGCCTAGGTTGAAATAAACGTGCAGCACTCTACTGAAGTTAAGTGGTATCCCTTGATGGCGGTTCATAATAAATAAAGCATATGCAATGTTAAATCTGACTCAAAGGAGACACTACATGACCAGTACACGAGTGGACTTGTGATCAGATGGATCAGCTAGGACTCGGTATAAGTCAAGGTAGGTTTCCTTAGATCTAGTTGGATGGAATAAATCAATTCCAATCTGAATCCGTCCAAAGAAAGAATAAGGAAACTCAGGGTGTTCATTCCAATCATTGGAAGAACATGATGTTAAGTATCTTAGTATGATGGGGATTGAGGATATTATAATTGCTGTTGTGAATGGTGTGAACATTCACAATAGTAAGACGATTTGGAGAATGGTATGGGACGTTTTCCAAATGTGTGATCAAACCGAAATCCTACTCATCTAGGTACCCACTGGAAGTGGAAGTATTGAAGTTATTGGCAATGCATTGAGGGATGTTATGGGACGTCCTTCATGGTATGGTCATGGCCAAAGTATTTTCCATAAGACAGTGGTATATGATTACAACAAGATGTTGTGAATCAGTCTCAGGTAGTTTATGTTTACGGTTGAGTGTCCTGGGGAACAAGGCAGTCCACTATAGCTTGGTCGCTTAGGGATTTGCAGAAGTCTACCAGGACTCAACAGAGATAAGCATTATGCCTTAAGGATCCATATGGGATCAGATAGGGCTCGACCAGTATGGCGAGTGACCTAGCAGATGGACCAAGGTGCTATGCAATCGAGTCCAGAGATGGACCAGGGTTGGCTTACCTAAACGAGTTAATATCTGCTAGGGCCCTCAAGAAGAAATGCTTGGTCTGGAACCTAGAATTGTCTAGGGGATTCTGATGAGGGGTCTCTGATAGGAACCCTCATGGTCGGTGGGGTAAAAACCCACGTACTTTTGGATGCAGGGGCTACGCATAGGTTTTGTGAGTCCGGGACTGGTCGGAAAGGGTCTGTTATGTCTGTACGCTGGTGATAATTTTGGGATAGTGAGGGCAGCCGGTGGGAAAGCCAGGAACTCACTAGGTCTCATGTCGAATATCCCAGTGCAGATCCAGGGAAAGGTCTTCCCTGTGAATCTGGTCTGTGTCCACCTAATGAATCAAGAAGTGATCTTAGGTATGGACTGGTTGGGAAAGTATCAGGCCACTCTGATTGCCATATGGGTCGTGTGCAATTGGAGTCTAGGCTGTACCCGATAGAGTGCCAAGGTCTGTGTCCGGCTCATGAGAAGTAGTGGTTTCAGCAGTTCGAGCGATTTAGATGTTGGAACAGCGTTGTCAGCCTTTTTGGCTACAATTTCAACTATAGAGCCTGACAGTTGTGGTTTTCGGTTAGACCCAGGCGGGGATTCGTTGGTGTCTGAGTTCCTAGATGTGTTCTGTTCGCTACAGAGTGTCCCCTCTGATAGGTCGGATCCATTTATGATTGAACTGGAACCAATGATAGCACCGCTGTCCTAGAGTCCGTTTCTTTGGCTCCGGCCAAGATGGCAGAGCCGAAGTTGACCATGTCTGAGTGAAGACCATTGTCACAGTACAACCAAGTCGGAGTTTGACCTACGGTTGAGAATGATCAAGTCCAGTAATGGACGAGGATCAGGCCACGACCTACTCGGAGATGGACCTATGGTCGGGGTGAAACAGTCGAGTCCCTGAGTGGGCCAGGAACGGAATACGATCACGTCCGTAAATTGACCAGGATTGAATTATGACAAAGTCCAGTGAAGGACATAAGTCAAGTCTGAGGTGTTTTTAGTCTGGAGGGAGTAAGATCGCAATGTGGCCAAGCCTGAAAAGGTTGTGGCTGGTTAAGGGGATGATCCAGTACGTTGTGGCCGAGGTCATGAACCTTATTGTCCATGAAAGACAAAAGAACCATAACAATCTGTTAGGACTCGTTGTAGGACGAGCAGCCTAAAGATTGTAACGAGTTTCTGAGGACTTGACTTGTACATCGAGTGGCGTGGGGATTGGCCAAATCTACTAAGGCTCGAGTATGCAGCATGTTCCTAGGGACTGGTTATGATCTAGGCATGGACTATGATCAGAGATAGAATAAAATCTGAAGAAGATGATATTCAAAAGAAAGACATGGACTTGTTGGATACTTGGATCGCAACCTGGAGAGTTCGTCTAGTGACACAAGGAATGTCTTTGGATGGAATTACAAGTATCACTTGATTGGATGCTTGATGGACCCTCCACTGTGGTCGAAGTAAACAAGTAAGGGTGCCATAAGCAAAACCAGAAAGGACCACTTGATAGGATTTTTGTGGTTAAATGCTTATCAAGTGGGGGAGACTTCTACAACGATGGTAAAAGGATTTTGATCGTCGAAGTGGTGATTTGGTGGTTCTGAGTCAAGCTTGTTCTATTCCCTGATAAGGACTAGGATAAGTCGGTTGGAATATTTTGTCTTGGGACAAGATATAATCACCACCGGATTCAAGGACGAATCCATTTCAAGTGGGAAGGACTTGTAACATCCGCGATCCTAGATAAGGACCGTCGGGACGGCCATAGTTCGAGGAAACGAACCTGCCGGTCTTAAGACCTTAAGGCTAGCGTTACATTGCCAAGATAGAAGGTTAAGGACATCAGGATGCTGAGACTTAACCTTATAAGAGAAAGAAGTCAGCTAGGATAAGCTGTACAGAAGCTGGGCGATGCTTACGGGAAGCTCGATCAGCTAGATGTAGCTCGGTCAAGCTCAACCTAGCTCGTTCCAAGTTAAGTCCGGTCAACCATCTGGACTACTAGCTCACTCAGCTGAGGCAGCTGGGAGTCAGCTCATCTCAGCTCGACGGACTGTTCGGGTTTTGGGCCGATAGTCCGGGTCCAGGTCAGTGGCGGGCCAGGAGGTACGGCCAAGTGGTCCATGAGTCATTGGGCTCTTGTGGGCAGGCCGTGGGCTTGGGGTACCAAGTCTGGGCTTGGGTTGGACGTTCCTATAAGGTCTGGAACCTTCCATTTCCGAACAGGTATGATCTGGACCGTTGATTGTAATCGATGGCCAAGATCTGTCCCAAAAGGATGCTTCGAAGGGATGTGTCCCTTCGCACATGACCTTTGGTTGCCTATATAAAGGATCCACGACCAGAGATCAATTCATTCATTCTCATTCAGTCTCATTCTGTCTGAGACAAAGGACACACGTCCTAAACAAAGGAATCCCCCAATAAGAACCGAGGGTCCAAGCCGGAAAAGGCTCGGTTGTGGTGGTTTAGTATCTACGGCAAGGAGAACGGTTTAGGAGAGAGGAGGCCGTGTGGTTATGGATACCCAAGGCATAGAGAAATGTCTGGAGAAGGATTCCAACCCCGTGGTTCAGTCAGATAGGGTCAGTGGGGTAACCACCGACTCATCGGCTAAGACAATCGGACAGTCCGAACCGGTCTAGCCATGGGCGTTTGGGTTATGTCCTATTCTTCTTATTCTTTTCATCTAATTCTTCTTCTACTCCTCCTGTACATTGGCGTGGCCTTTTTGATATGTTGGGATTGGTTATATCCGTGGTTCTGGTTTAGTAATGCGGTCGCGGTCCATAACCGATGAGTTAGGCGCGCACATGATCTGACTGGCCT
>NW_022610386.1:0-37500 GCF_000309985.2 Brassica rapa | reverse complement strand
TGTGTCCGTGTGTGTCCGTGTGTATCCATCAGCAGACACATGACGTCTGTGGCTGTTCATCAGTACACATATAAGCATGAAGGTCCTTGGACTCAGCACGCTGATCCTTCCCGTGGACTGTTCGGGTGATTTTGGCCCACGTAGTCTGTCTGTTCAGTACACACAGGACGTCTGTGGGTGTCCGTCAGCCCACACAGGACGTCCGTGTGTGTCCGTCAGTACACACAGGACGTCTGTGGCAGTCCGTGTGTGTCTGTGTTTGTCCGTCAGCACACACAGGACGTCCGTGGCTGTCCATCAGTACACATATCAGCACGTTGGTCCTTCGACTCAGCACGCTGACCCTTCCCGTGGACTGTTCGGGTGATTTTGGCCCACGTGGGCTGTCTGTTCGGTACACACAGGACATCCATGGGTTTCCGCCAGCACACACATGACGTCTGTGGCTGTCTGTGTGTGTCCGTGTGTGTCCGTTTGTATTCGTCAGCACACACAGGACGTATGTGGCCGTCCATCAGTACACATATCAGAACATTGGTCCTTGGACTCAGCACGCTGGCCCTTCCCTTGGACTGTTTGTGTGATTTTGGCCCACGTGGGCTGCCTGTTCTGAACACACAGGACGTCTGTGGGTGTCCGCCAGCGGGACGTCCGTGGCTGTCCGTCAGCACACACAGGACGTCTGTGGCTGTCTTTGTGTGTCCGTGGGTGTCCGCCAACACACACATGACATCTGTGGCTGTCCATGGCTGTCCGTTAGCACACACAGGATGTCGTGTGTGTTTGTGTGTGTCCGTCAGCGCACATAGGACGTTCGTGGCTGTTCATCAGTACACATATCAGCACGCTGGTCCTTGGACTCAGCACGCTGGCCCTTCCCGTGGACTGTTTGGGTGATGTTGGCCCACGTGGGCTGTCTGTTCAATACACACAGGATGTCCGTGGGTGTCCGCCAGCACACACAGGACATCTGTGTCTGTTTGTGGCTGTCCGTCAGCACACACAGGACGTCCGTGGCTGTTCATGTGTGTCCTTGTGTGTCTGTGTTTGTCCGTCAGCACACACAGGACGTCCGTGGCTGTCCATCAGTACACATATCAGCACGCTGGTCCTTGGACTTAGCACGCTGGCCCTTACCGTGGAATGTTCGGGTGATTTTGGCCCACGTGGTCTATCTGTTCATTACACACAGGACGTCCGGGGGTGTCCATCAGCACACCCAGGATGTCCTTGTGTGTTCGTCAGCACACACAGGACGTCTGTGTCGGTCCGTGTGTGTCCGTCAGCACACACATGACGTCCGTGGCTGTCCATCAGTACACATATCAGCACGATGGTCCTTGGACTCAGCACGCTGACCCTTCCCGTGGACTTTTCGGGTGATTTCGACCCACGTGGGCTGTTTGTTCAGTACACACAGGATGTCCGTGGGTGTCCGCCAGAACAGACAGGACGTCAGTGGCTGTCCGTGTGTGTCCATGTGTGTTCATCTGTGTCCGTCAGCACACACATGACGTCTGTGGCTGTCCATCAGTACACATATCAGCACGTTGGTCGTTGGACTCAGCACGCTGGCCCTTCCCGTGGACTGTTCGGATGATTTTGGCCCACATGGGCTGTTTATTCAGTACACACAGGACGTCCGTGGCTGTCCGTGTGTGTCCGTGTGTGTCCGTGTGCAGACACATGATGTCTGTGGCTGTCCATCAGTACACATATCAGCACGTTGGTCCTTGGACTCAGCACGCTGATCCTTCCCGTGGCTGTCCGTGTGTTTCCGTGTTTGTCCGTCAGCACACACATGACGTCCGTGGCCGTCCATCAGTACACATATCAGCACGTTGGTCCTTCGACTCAGCACGCTGACCCTTCCCGTGGACTGTTTGGGTGATTTTGGCCCATGTGGGCTGCCTGTTCTGAACACACAGGACGTCTGTGACCCGAGAAACCACAAAGGCTAAACGAGTCTACCGAGTTAGCATCACCATCATCACCATCAGATATTCAAAAAATTGAACATCTAACGCTGCATGCAGTTACACGGCCTCCAGGGTGCGACCCCATCATCGTGTCTTTGTGACCTTTTTCCATATCGCAGGACCAATTCACGGTAATCATCATTCATACAGGAATATTTTGGAAGATAGGTTTATAATAAGACTTCACATGATTAATACTTGCATATTTAATTATATTTAATACTATACATATCCCTTATATATAAAGGAGAAGCATTATAATAAATGCATTCACACTATAATAGACACGTGGCAGCCTCGTAATGATTTGATAATAAATATGCTAACGCGTTCACACAAATATTCATAAATGTGTTCACACTATATACTTTGTATTTTTTAATATAAAATTCATATGCATGGTTCCAATAAAACTTTAGATTTTTCGGTTCGAATCAAAACAAATAACGAACAAAAGCTAAACTATATATATATTATTTTTATTGTTTACTGATAAAGTTGGGCAAAATATTTATAATTTTTGATTCAGTTCGTTATCCGTTTTGAATTGAACCAAAAAATATGGATATCTGTAACTCTACAAAACAAATCAATTACTAAAATACAATTAAAAAAAACAAATCACAAATACCAATATTTTTAGGAGCAATTATCAAATTTGATCTATTATATGAATATATATACATATATGTACAGAATTATATATATATGTTATATATATATATTATAGTTTATATAAGTTTTACAATATTTTTGTGAATTAAATTTATTATATTAGGTATTAAAATTTTAAAAGTAAATAATATTTTATTTTTGTAATAAACGTTATTATTAAATTTTCAGTTATTTTTTAAATTTTATTTACGGATCAAATCGGATATTCTTTAAAATTCTAAATCATTTCGGATATCATAGTCACCGATTATCCAAGTGGCTAACGATTTAATCGACATGAATGCCTCCAAATACTCGGATATTCGATCTGTGCCCACCTCTATTTACGGATACAGTTGATTTTTTTATATGAAAAAAATTCACTAATGTCAAGGCCTTTTTAATTTTTAATTAATTTTAGTTTTATCTGTTATGTATTATTTAAAACAAAAATATCATTAATATTAATTAACAATATCTATATATATTTGTCATTTATTTTTATATACTTTTACATACACATATATGTGCACCTTGATGTGAGCACTTTATAAGTATTTACCACTACTGTAGTATCTATTTTTTTTTTTAGAATTTGAAATATTTTTTTTCTTAATGCTTCTTTCACTACCGACCAAATTGTAGTGAAATGATTAGTCTTAATAACTTTTTTTTTCTTTTTCTTGAACTATTATCTGTTTACAAACTATAATATGATACCATTGATTCGACGTGATAATTATCCAAAATTTATAACATAAAAATAAACAAATAATAATACTTTTTTGTTATTACCGAAAAAACTAAAAAATCAAACATTCTAACAGAATAAACCAAAAAATAATTTAAAACTGAACCAATATCTAGATTAAACATATTTAATGTGTTTTTATTAAAAATAACAAAACTAATAATCACATCCCGCGCAAGGCATGGGTTATTACCTAGTGTATTAGTACTTGAGAACAAGTACTAAGGTTTGGAATAAACCTCTATGATCATTCATAAATATTTAATAAGTGTTTACACTAAGTAAACACATTGCCAATTCAATATTGATCAAGAGACAAAGCCTATCAATCATCTACAATCAGTACGTTCAATCAAGAAATATTCATTCTGTAAGACCCGATCCTGGCCGACTAGGCCGCGGTTGATGCCTCACGTCGCTCGGTCGATACCCTGACCGAACCTCTCAAAATTTTCGCCCTTTATTTAAAACATCGCCCATAGGCGAGGGCTAACTCAGATCTTAGCTCAAGACTACCATAGTCTTTCCTAGCTTGAGGCAAGAGAGTTGAGAGTTGAGAACGAAGACTCCACACGACCACCACCACTCGCGGCAGATCACGGCGAGGAGAGAGAGAGTCGGTCGAGAGAGAGAGAAGAGATGGAGGCGCGGCGAGGAGAGAGAGAGGAGAGACGCGGTGAAGAGAGAGAAGGAGGAGAGAAGCGGCGCAGGGAGAGTGAGAGAAAGTCGACGGCTAGGGCTTCCGGTCTCCGGGAATTCTCTGCAGGGCTTCGCTTCTAAACTTTCGGATGGAAGACTAAGGGGTGGAGGCTTTGTATTTATAGGAGAGACAAGGAAACCCTAGGGGTTTTAGTCAAAATGGGCCGCAGAGCGGGCCTCTCTACAAAAACTTTTTGGACTTGGGTTTTGGGGTGTTACAATTCTCCCTCTGTTAATCAGAATTTGCCCCGAATTCCAATCTTCAGGCTTTAAACCTTAAACATTTCAAAACCCAAGGGGAATTTTCAAACACAAACAAGGGAAGCACACAAAAGATATCCTACTTGCTCAAGATCATTTAAAACCAAAATTGAATTTAATAAATGAAATGGAGTAGGACTACAATAGATAGATAGGTCTCAAGGTATCGCCAAAATCCGCGAATACATTTATAACAAGAAATGAAAAGCTAAAACCATTATGAAAAGAAGAAAAACCGTGTCCTACTCCTACTAGCTGACTCAGGAACCACAACTAGCCACTTCGAACTGGAGACTTCTGCTCCCCTTCCGGCTTAGGACCAGCCAGGCGGCCACTCCCAGTCGATGACGCCGGCTCCTCTTCCCACTCTGAGTCCTCCGATGGATCCTCTTCCACTTCTACGTCTTTCTCAGAGCTCAAGATGGCGACGACCCGACGAGTAAGTGCCTGTTCAGCCTCCATCGCCTGACCGGCCATCCGGTTCACCAAGGTGAATTCCCACGGTTCCAACACACCAATCAGCTTGCCCCGAATCTCCTTGCGGAGTCCTGCCTTATACCACCGGGACCAATCCCCTGCTGACTTGGGCTTGCATCTTTTGGCTGACTCCAGGAATTCCTCTGTGTACTCCCGGACTGAGCGCGGTCCTTGCCTGGCCTGCATCAGTGTTCCACACCGACATACTCCGGTTATGCTCCTCAGACTCTCTGCATCAATGCTCGGAATCTTCCTTGGGCGTCCACGTTTCCTCGTTGGTACACTATCCTCCATCCTAATCGGTCCAAAACCTTCCCTGGTCGACCCCGTCTTCCTTGGGCGCCCTCGGCCCCTTGTGGGCGGTGTCATGTCAACTTCAAGTGCAAACTGGAAAGTCCCCTGACCCTGGTACAATCGCATGTACTCGGCTGCCCGCTGGAAATGGGGCATCAGAATCCGACGCCTCATGGTCGTCTCCTGGATGGGGGCGTTCGGCTGCTCCGCGAACTTCATTTCCTCTTCGTCTGGGAAAAGTGCAGGTACCATATCACCCCAAGCGTCACAGTAGGGCTTGCGGGCGTACGCCCTTGTCCCTTTTGGTCCATAGCGCATGCGACTTTCTCCGAGCTCCTTATGCACTGGTGAAGACATCCTGCAGCGTAAAAACAAGATCTGATCAGAACATAATAGTAGTCATGCATAGATGGAAGTTTTCAATCATTTCTCAATACTAGTGCTGCTTTAACATTCCATGAATAATATCCCCGGTGTGGTTCTTATCATCCCTTTTTGCCCCAAGATGATCCTTTTTACCCTATGATGATCCTTATTACCGTCAGCCTTTTACCCTATGAAGATACCATATCCTTTTTAGCATTTCGTATTTTGTTCCACAGTGATCCTCCATCATCCTTTTTACCCCAAGATGATCCTTAGCTTGATCCTCACAATCTGAAATCGGTTTCCCTTCTTCTGTCCATCCGGCCGCCCCTTGGCCTTCCCGGTTTTGCTCCTTCCTTGCCGGTCGGCCCACGCCGAGGTGGTGGGGCCCACGTCCATGTCTCCACTTTTTTGTTCTTTTTTTTTTAATATACGGGAACGAGTTTAACTGTAATATCAGAATGTCAGAAGGCTATTTCTTGCAGGTTTTAACTCCTCCGTGAAGCTGCGCATACCTCGGCCTTGCGTCCGACCCTCCTCCCCCAGCCTTCCCGGCTCGGCGTGGGGTGGTGTCGCCGACGAACGTTTCACCTCAAGCTCGTATGTCCGTCCTTCCATTCCTCCTTAGCTTGTTGTGCTAGGCGACTGATCCCTCTGTATACTTGTCTTACAACTCCTTGTTATCATTTCCTGAACCTCTGAAACTCCACCACACCACGTTACGAGAACTTTTTGTTGACCCGATCTTGGCCAGAGACTCCGAGCTGTTAGTATTCCCCTTCAACAATCACTACGACGGTCTATCAGAACCATAAGGGGAAATCGGCAATAGCGGAGACGCTGATCCCTTAAGTTAGTATTAAGGGACCTTAACCTGGCTCTGATACCAATTGAAACACCCGCCCCTTGCCCATTTCCAACCGGGGTTCCTGGGCGCGGGGTTGAGGACACACATGTCTACTTTCCCAACATCTCCGTGTGTCCCGTTTCTGGTCCCATAAGTTTCAGGTGCGTTTCCTTTCTTACCATTGACATTTCCACTTATAGTTCTGCAAAAGGGAGAGGGAAAAGAGGGGTGAGTATGAATACTCAGTGAAGCGATTCTAGACCAGTCTCCCCCATGAGCCTTTATACTGCTCAATGCGAAACGAGAACCGACTAGTCACTACACCCATTTCTTAACTAACTATTAAAGTTTCATTTCACGAAAACAAGCAATGCAATGAACTCAATCATCACTCAATTCACATAGTTTGGTTTATTATTTAAGACTCCAATCATCCTAGAACTCTAGGACCTACACAGCTCAAGCGGACCAACCCTCCCCTTTTCTTGCTGCGTTCCTGTGGAGCCGCCTACCCTGGTACACTTGGAATCCGGTTCCCTTGGATGTAGTCTATACCCTTTGCACTGTATTACGACCCCTTCCTGCCAAGATTCGGCGTGACTCAATCTTACCGGCGCCTCTATTCTTACCCTGCCATTTTTGAACGCTACGGCCGCCGCGTTTTCCCATACTCCCCACCAGTCCCTCGGTGGTTTGCATTTCAATCATTTATCTTTCCTTTTTCCTTTATTTCCTTTTTTCTTATCATTTCCTTTTTCCTTAACCCTTAGACTCTCTCTTACTTTCCGTTTTAGACGCCACCCGTTCTCGGTGTCACACTCAATCCATTTAACAATCATTCATAGATATCCTATCATTCATCTAGCCAGACCGGTTAACAGTTCTCTTATGATCCTACGTTCATTTCTTTCTAACCATCCTAGCTCTCAATCACAAACCACAGATCTTCAACCAATCAAACAATCAATAAAACATCATCACACCAGTTTATTTAGAATCTAAAATCAGTACGAGAGTTCTAATGTAATATTGTCTATCAACCTAACAACAACCAGGATCTACTCAGTCCTAGATCCACATTCAACACTATAAAAGAACATGAAAGAGATCTGGGAGGAACACCTCACCTTAGCCTAGATCTGGATCTGGATCTGGACAAGAGGCAAGAGAGTTGAGAGTTGAGAACGAAGACTCCACACGACCACCACCACTCGCGGCAGCTCATGGCGAGGAGAAAGAGAGTCGGCCGAGAGATAGAGAAGAGAAGGAGGCGCGGCGAGGAGAGAGAGAGGAGAGACGTGGCAAAGAGAGAGAAGGAGGAGAGAAGCAGCGCAGGGAGAGAGAGAGAAAGTCGATGGCAAGGGCTTCCGGTCTCCGGGAATTCTCTGCAGGGCTTCGCTTCTAAACTTTCTGATGGAAGACTAAGGGGTGGAGGCTTCGTATTTATAGGAGAGACAAGGAAACCCTAGGGGTTTTAATCAAAATGGGCCGCAGAGCGGGCCTCTCTACAAAAACTTTTTGGACTTGGGTTCTGGGGTGTTACAACTTCCCCCCTTGATCTCTCCCAAAACTGCCTCTTTATGACCTTCACACCACCATGGGTCTTGGATTGGGAATCCGACCAACTCTCTGTCTTTTCTCTGTGTTTCTTTGTGTTTCAGGGTGTAGGAGGAAGCCCTGGCGTGCCTGCAAAGGCACGGACTTGCCTGCCTTTTATAGAAGAAGGGGCAGTTACATTTCCAAAGGTTGCACCCTTTCGGTATCATTTTTGGCCATTGATTTAATCAATGGTCCAGATCATACCCATTCGCCTCAGGCAGTTTCCAGACGCCCTGGGCTTGCCAATCCACTCCTGGACGAGTCCAAACAAGCCCACACGGATTGCCCAAGCTCCTGGCTCAATCCCAAGATCCAACCAGCCCATCGGTACACCTGGGTCGCCCACATGGCCGGGCCACTGTCCAGACCCGGCCCAACTGCCCATGACTTGAACACTCAGTCCAGCTGAGTGAGCTAGACCATCCAGCTCAGTGAGCTGACCTACACTTCAGTGAGCTACATTGAGCTGCACTACACTTCACCTAGCTGGTCGAGCTTGCTTACTGCATCTCCCAGCTGTTATACACTGTGTCCAGGTTGCTTCCTTTATCTTCTTCAATTCTTCTAAGTCCCTTGGTCTATTTCCAGACCAATACTTAGTTCTCCCATGATCCATTCTGATCACCCACTTCAATCGAGCTTCACCTGGATCTCGTCCAGCTACCAGCTCGCTTGTCCAGCTCCTTTGAACTTGCATCTGCCTTATTTTGATTAAGTTCCATCTACCTGATTCCCTTAACCACGTTTTGGACCATGACACCCTTGTCTTTAGGTCATGTGACCTGACTGGTGCGTATCCTCGCACTAAAGTACGTCCGGACGATCCTATCCAGGGTCGGGGACATGACAATTCTCCCCCACTTAGGATGGATTCGTCCTCGAATCCTGTGGTGTTGCCGTCTTAACTGAAGACAAAAGATTCCAACCGAATTCTTTGCATCCAGAACATAGAGCATGCTCGATTGGTTCTTCCTAACCAATTCGTTGCATCTCCCTCCTTGTCCCTCCTCACTGATCACGTCTTGATCACCATCTACACAAGTCTCCCCCACTTGATAGAGATTTTACCCAAAATCTTATCAAGTGATCCATCAAGCACTCATACAAAGACATGACTTGTGTCACTGACCCAACTCTCCAGGTTTCGTTCCTAGTAGACACCAAGTCCATGTAGAACACTTTAGTTCCATGCCTGGCCTGCATCAGTGTTCCACACCGACATACTCCGGTTATGCTCCTCAGACTCTCTGCATCAATGCTCGGAATCTTCCTTGGGCGTCCACGTTTCCTCGTTGGTACAATGTCCTCCATCCTAATCGGTCCAAGACCTTCCCTGGTCGACCCCGTCTTCCTTGGGCGCCCTCGGTCCCTTGTGGGCGGTGTCATGTCAACTTCAGGTGCAAACTGGAAAGTCCCCTGACCCTGGTACAATCGCCTGTACTCGGCTGCCCGCTGGAAATGGGGCATCAAAATCAGACACCTCATGGTCGTCTCCTGGATGGGGGCGTTCGGCTGCTCCGCGAACTTCATTTCCTCTTCTTCTGGGAAAAGTGCAGGTACCATATCACCCCAAGCGTCACAGTAGGGCTTGCGGGCGTGCGCCCTTGTCCCTTTTGGTCCATAGCGCATGCGTCTTTCTCCGAGCTCGTGATGCACTGGTGAAGACATCCTGCAGCGTAAAAACAAGATCTGATCAGAACATAATAGTAGTCATGCATAGATGGCAGTTTTCAATCATTTCTCAATACTAGTGCTGCTTTAACATTCCATGAATAATATCCCCGGTATGGTTCTTATCATCCCTTTTTGCCCCAAGATGATCCTTTTTACCCTATGATGATTCTTATTACCGTCAGCCTTTTTACCCTATGAAGATACCATATCCTTATTAGCATTTCGTATTTTGTTCCACAGTGATCCTCCATCATCCTTTTTACCCCAATATGATCCTTAGCTTGATCCTCACAATCTGAAATCGGTTTCCCTTCTTCTGTCCATCCGACCGCCCCTTGGCCTTCCCGGTTTTGCTCCTTCCCTTGCCGGTCGGCCCACACCGATGTGGTGGGGCCCGCGTCCATGTCTCCCCTTTTTTTTTCTTTTTTTTTTTAATATACGGGAACGAGTTTAACTGTAATATCAGAATGTCAGAAGGCTATTTCTTGCAGGTTTTAACTCCTCCGTGAAGCTGCGCATACCTCGGCCTTGCGTCCGACCCTCTTCCCCTAGCCTTCCCGGCCCAGCGTGGGGTGGTGTCGCCGACGAACGTTTCACCTCAAGCTCGTATGTCCGTCCTTCCACTCCTCCTTAGCTTGTTGTGCTAGGCGACTGATCCCTCTGTATACTTGTCTTACAACTCCTTGTTATCATTTCCTGAACCTCTGAAACTCCACCACACCACGTTACGAGGACTTTTTGTTGACCCGATCTTGGCCAGACATTCCGAGCTGTTAGTATTCTCCTTCAACAATCACTACGACGGTCTATCAGAACCATAAGGGGAAATCGGCAATAGCGGAGACGCTGATCCCTTAAGTTAGTATTGAAGGACCTTAACCTGGCTCTGATACCAATTGAAACACCCGTCCCTTCCCCATTTTCAACCGGGGTTCCTGGGCGCGGGGTTGAGGACACACATGTCTACTTTCCCAACATCTCCGTGTGTCCCGTTTCTGGTCCCATAAGTTTCAGGTGCGTTTCCTTTCTTACCATTGACATTTCCACCTATATTTCTGCAAAAGGGAGAGGGAAATGAGGGGTGAGTATGAATACTCAGTGAAGCGATTCTAGACCAGTCTCCCCCATGAGCCTTTATACTGCTCAATGCGAAACGAGAACCGACTAGTCACTACACCCATTTCTTAACTAACTATTAAAGTTTCATTTCACGAAAACAAGCAATGCAATGAACTCAGTCATCACTCAATTCACATAGTTTGGTTTATTATTTAAGACTCCAATCATCCTAGAACTCTAGGACCTACACAGCTCAAGCGGACCAACCCTCCCCTTTTCTTGCTGCGTTCCTGTGGAGCCGCCTGCCCTGGTACACTCGGAATCCGGTTCCCTTGGATGTAGTCTATACCCTTAGCAGTGTATTACGACCCCTTCCCGCCAAGATTTGGCGTTACTCAATCTTACCGGTGCCTCTATTCTTACCCTGCCATTTTTGAACGCTACGGCCGCCGCGTTTTCCCATACTCCCCACCAGTCCCTCGGTGGTTCGTATTTCATTCACTTCATTTCCCATACTCCCCACCAGTCCCTCGGTGGTTTGCATTTCAATCATTTATCTTTCCTTTTTCCTTTATTTCCTTTTTTCTTATCATTTCCTTTTTCCTTAACCCTTAGACTCTCTCTTACTTTCCGTTTTAGACGCCACCCGTTCTCGGTGTCACACTCAATCCATTTAACAATCATTCATAGATATCCAATCATTCATCTAGCCAGACCGGTTAACAGTTCTCTTATGATCCTACGTTCATTTCTTTCTAACCATCCTAGCTCTCAATCACAAACCACGGGTCTTCAACCAAACAAACAATCAATCAAACATCATCACACCAGTTTATTTAGAATCTAAAATTAGTACGAGAGTTCTAATGTAATATTGTCTATCAACCTAACAACAACCAGGATCTACTCAGTCCTAGATCCACATTCAACACTATAAAAGAACATGAAAGAGATCTGGGAGGAACACCTCACCTTAGCCTAGATCTGGATCTGGATCTGGACAAGAGGCAAGAGAGTTGAGAGTTGAGAACGAAGACTCAACAAGACCACCACCACTCGAGGCAGCTCATGGCGAGGAGAGAGATAGTCGGCCGAGAGAGAGAGAAGAGAAGGAGGCGCGGCGAGGAGAGAGAGAGGAGATACGCGGCAAATAGAGAGAAGGAGGAGAGAAGCAGCGCAGGGAGAGAGAGAGAAAGTCGATGGCAAGGGCTTCCGGTCTCCGGGAATTCTCTGCAGGGCTTCGCTTCTAAACTTTCTGATGGAAGACTAAGGGGTGGAGGCTTCGTATTTATAGGAGAGACAAGGAAACCCTAGGGGTTTTAATCAAAATGGGCCGCAGAGCGGGCCTCTCTACAAAAACTTTTTGGACTTGGGTTTTGGGGTGTTACAACTTCCCTCCTTGATCTCTCCTAAAACTGCCTCTTTATGACCTTCACACCACCATGGGTCTTGGATTGGGAATCCGACCAACTCTCTGTCTTTTCTCTGTGTTTCTTTGTGTTTCAGGGTGTAGGAGGAAGCCCTGGCGTGCCTGCAAAGGCACGGACTTGGCTGCCTTTATAGAAGAAGGGGCAGTTACCTTTCCAAAGGTTGCACCCTTTCGGTATCATTTCTGGCCATTGATTTAATCAATGGTCCAGATCATACCCATTCACCTCAGGCAGTTTCCAGACGCCCTGGGTTTGCCAATCCACTCCTGGACGAGTCCAAACAAGCCCACACGGATTGCCCAAGCTCCTGGCTCAATCCCAAGAGCCAACCAGCCCATCGGTACACCCGGGTCGCCCACATTGCCGGGCCACTGTCCAGACCCGGCCCAACTGCCCATGACTTGAACACTCAGTCCAGCTGAGTGAGCTAGACCATCCAGCTCAGGGAGCTGACCTACACTTCAGTGAGCTACATTGAGCTGCACTACACTTCACCTAGCTGGTCGAGCTTGCTTACTGCATCGCCCAGCTGTTATACACTGTGTCCAGGTTGCTTCCTTTATCTTCTTCAATTCTTCTAAGTCCCTTGGTCTATTTCCAGACCAATTCTTAGTTCTCCCATGATCCATTCTGATCACCCACTTCAATCGAGCTTCACCTGGATCTCGTCCAGCTACCAGCTCGCTTGTCCAGCTCCTTTGAGCTTGCATCTGCCTTATTTTGGTTAAGTTCCAGCTACCTGATTCCCTTAACCACGTTTTGGACAATGACACCCTTGTCTTTAGGTCATGTAACCTGACTGGTGCGTATCCTCGCACTAAAGTCTGTCCGGACGATCTTATCCAGGATCGGGGACATGACAATTCTCCCCCACTTAGGATTGATTCGTCCTCGAATCCTGTGGTGTTGCCGTCTTGTCTGAAGACAAAAGATTCCAACCGAATTCTTTGCATCCAGAACATAGAGCATGCTCGATTGGTTCTTCCTAACCAATTCGTTGCATCTCCCTCCTTGTCCCTCCTCACTGATCACTTCTTGATCACCATCTACACAAGTCTCCCCCACTTGATAGAGATTTTACCCAAAATCTTATCAAGTGATCCAACAAACACCCATACAAAGACATGACTTGTGTCACTGACCCAACTCTCCAGGTTGCGTTCCTAGTAGACACCAAGTCCATGTAGAACACTTTAGTTCCATGACTAGATCAAATTCAGTCGCTAGGAACATACTGCGTACTCAAGTCTTAGAAGATTCAATAAATCTCCAAGCCACTCGATGCACCAGCCAAGTCCTAGCGAACATGTTCCAATCTTTAGGTTGATCACTCTACCATGAGTCCTAACAGATTGTTTTGTTCCCTTAAGTCCTTCCCGGACAATAAGGTTTATGATTCCAGCCACCAATTACTGGATCATTCCTTAACCAGCCACAGCCTCTCCCAGCTTGGCCATATTGCAATCTTAGTCCTTACAAGACTAAACCGCCTCTACTTGACTTCTGTCCAAACCAGACTTGTCATATTTCAATCCTGGTCAATTTAGGACGTGATCATATTCCAGTCCTGGTCCACTCAGGGACTAGACCGTTACACCCCGACCATAGGTCCATCTCCGAGTATGTCGTGTCTTGATCCTCATCCTTTGACGGACTTGATCATATTGCGGTTCTGGTCCACTCCAGGACTCAACCGTCTCACCCCAACCATAGGTCAATCTCTGACTTGGTTGTGCTGCGATCCTCATCCCTCACTGGACTTGATTGACTTCAGCTCAGCCATCTCAGCTGGTGCCATTCTATATGGACTTTTAGATAATGGGGCCGTTCCAGGTTCCAATTCAATGATGAATGGGTCAGCCCTATCAGGGGGAATGCCCTGTAGTTCCCCAAACACATCCTGAAATTCCCAAACCAACGGTATACCCTCTGGGTCACAGGCCCCTACAACCTCATCAGTGTAAATGGTAGCCAAAAAGGCCTCACAACCATTTCCAAGTATCTGTTCTACTTGGACTGCTGAAATCACCAAACTGAGGTTGGCTTGATTCCTTGGTACTTAATCGGGGTCCAAACTCGTTCTCAAGTTGCACCCTTCCCCGGTGACAATCTAGAGTTGCCCAATACTTTCCCAACCAGTCCATGCCTAAGATCACTTCATGATGCTTGAGGGGGACAACAATCAGATCTATAGGCATCGGCCTATCCAAGATCACCACAAGGATGTCCTTAACCAGACCGAGTGAGTTCATAACTTGCCCTCCGGCCGGACTCACTCGTTCAGGACCATCCCATGTTCCATACTGGAACAAACCTTTTCCAATCATACTTGGACTCACAAAACTATGTGTAGCTCCAGTATCAAATAATGTGTTTCCACACCACCGATCATTAAGTACTTAGATGAGTAGGATCTCGGTTTGATCACACATTTGGAAAATGTCCCATACCATTCTCCAAAGCATCACACATCTGTGAACGTCCCATACCTTTCACAAAAGTGTTTATAGTATACTTCAATCCTCATCATACTAAGATACTTAACATCGTGTTTCCAATTCCTCTTGGAATTGATCCATTCCATTCACTCAATCTTAAGGAATCCTACCTTGACTTACACTGAGTCCAAGCTGATCCATCTGATCACAAGCCCACTCATGTACTAGCCATGTAGCGTCTCCCTTAGACCAACATGAACACTGCATATGCTCACTTGTTTTGAACGGCCACCAAGGGATAACATTTACCTCCAAGATAGTGCTGCACGTTTCTTTCAACCTAAGCCACTCTCTGGTCCATGTTACTTCCCTTGCCCAGGTCGTCCATACAAAGATCTTGCATTGTATCCATCGTCCAATCCGTCTATTACTTCCAAATAACTAGAAACCTAACCTTTTTGTTTCAGGTCTTGCCCTTGGAGAGTGCATCTTGGCTAATCCGGCTCATCTTGGAACATCCCCGTTCACAAGCATGAAACCCAAACTTACCTCAACTCTCACTTGGCTTACCACAACTAAGGTTCCAAGTCATCTCAGTTGTCAGAAATAATTTCGGTTTGGAACTCAACATCTTTGAGCACTGTCCTTAAGAGGGTCAAGAAGGCACTGATACCAACTTGTAAGACCCGATCCTGGCCGACTAGGCCGCGGTCGATGCCTCACGTTGCTCGGTCGATACCCTGACCGAACCTATCAAAATTTTCGCCCTTTATTTAAAACATCGCCCATAGGCGAGGGCTAACTCAGATCTTAGCTCAAGACTACCATAGTCTTTCCTAGCTTAGATCAATACAACACATACGCAGCGGAATAATATCATCATCCATTGGTCTATAACCAATCTAATACTTGTCCGGTCGAATCACCTCAGCTAATGGTTAGTATACTCAACTACCAGCTAGCTCCAAGGTTGATTCTGAACACGAACCAAGTCATACAAATCTGAGGTTCCGTTTCCCTAACCATTATATCTAGATCTATGCAACATTGCTAGATCATACCTTTGCCACATCCACGGAGCTTGTTAGCTCATCGGCCCAGCTACTCTAGCTGAATGAACTCATAGACCAGCTGATCGAGCTGTCACACTCGAACTGAGCTAGGACCGAGCTATGGCCAGCTGCCATATACTGCGTCCAGCTCCTTTACACAGACAAAACAACTCCCTTAGGTACTTAGTCATTCAGCCAACCATCCCCATAGACATAAGTAACCCTTGAGAAGTCGTCAAACAGCTAAGGACATGCATCTGGCCCTTACCGGCTCATGCACTGTCCCACATCCTTTTGCCTTATCAACTTATGATACCAAGTCCAGCTCATGGAATAACAACACCCATCAGATCCTGAGTCAATCAACCAACCACCCCACATGACCCAGAACTGATGAGTCTTCACACGTACCTAACCGGCCATGGAACCATGTCCCAACGAAGCCGATCAGTCCTCCTCTTACCACCGGTGCATCCTTTGATCAATCAGATCAGACACCTTGATCCATCACCTATGGATCTGGTCATCCATCCTTGCCAAAGATCAGATTACACACGGCCATCTTTAGATAAACACACCGGCCCCATACTTGTGGTCCATGCCACTTAGTACTGGCCTTACTCGCCTCCACGGCTTGCTGCTGGTTCCAAATGAATTGGACCTTGCACCCCACATGTTTCCTCATGTACTAGGATCCCCATGTGTCTCCTCCATGATTCGGATCATTGATTCACACCATGATCAGAACGAACACACACACCATGATCCACCATGGATCACTATCCAATGAGTGGCCTCTAACTTCCATCCCACATGGATGAGTTAGATCAACTAAGATCCGCCCCTTATCTCAGGGTCGTGGATCCTTAGTTTACATCACAACATATGGTCTTCAAGGGGCGTGCCATACTTGGCCTTAACCGCACCACAAGAGACAGAAACATAACCTTGAAAGTAATTATAAAATCAGTTACCATATACATGATTTGATTAGATCAAGTGCATTTCCTTATTATGTTCGGCCATGCTCCTCCAGTGCACGCCTCTATCAATCCTTATCACATACCTCCTGTATTGATAAGATCCATTCATGCGTCGCACCCCTGATCCCTTCCATGGAACTTCCATGAAACCAGTTTCTACACTGCATCCACCTTCAAGGCTATTCATGCCATTGTGAGGGAAGTCCGGCCTTCTCCCTTTTCTCCTGGGTATTTGCGTGTGTTCCCAAGATACGGGGTAAGCCTAGGACGTGTTCATCCGTGGTGACAACCTACCACAGGGTCGTTCATAACTCCCCTTGCACTTCCATGAAACTGCCCTCCCACACACCTCTTTCCTTAAGGCTTTCTTGGCCTTTGGGCATGAATTCCGGTCATCTACCTTCTTTCCTCACCATTTGCGTGTGTTCTCAGGCCCTGTAGGATGCTTTGGGTGATAACATCACAGATAAAAACCACCAGAAAGTCGTTCATAACTTCCCCCCTTGATCTCTCCCAAAACTGCCTCTTTATGACCTTCACACCACCATGGGTCTTGGATTGGGAATCCGACCAACTCTCTGTCTTTTCTCTGTGTTTCTTTGTGTTTCAGGGTGTAGGAGGAAGCCCTGGCGTGCCTGCAAAGGCACGGAATTGCCTGCCTTTTATAGAAGAAGGGGCAGTTACATTTCCAAAGGTTGCACCCTTTCGGTATCATTTCTGGCCATTGATTTAATCAATGGTCCAGATCATTCCCATTCGCCTCAGGCAGTTTCCAGACGCACTGGGCTTGCCAATCCACTCCTGGACGAGTCCAAACAAGCCCACACGGATTGCCCAAGCTCCTGGCTCAATCCCAAGAGCCAACCAGCCCATCGGTACACTCGGGTCGCCCACATGGCCCGGCCACTGTCCAGACCCGGCCCAACTGCCCATGACTTGAACACTCAGTCCAGCTGAGTTGATCTGATCCCCAGCTGACCCAGCTGAGTGAGCAAGACCATCCAGCTCAGGGATCTGACCTACACTTCAGTGAGCTACATTGAGCTGCACTACACTTCACCTAGCTGGTCGAGCTTGCTTACTGCATCGCCCAGCTGTTATACACTGTGTCCAGCTTGCTTCCTTTATCTTCTTCAATTCTTCTAAGTCCCTTGGTCTATTTCCAGACCAATACTTAGTTCTCCCATGATCCATTCTGATCACCCACTTCAATCGAGCTTCACCTGGATCTCGTCCAGCTAGCAGCTCACTTGTCCAGATCCTTTGAGCTTGCATCTGCCTTATTTTGGTTAAGTTCCAGCCACCTGATTCCCTTAACCACGTTTTGGACCATGACACGCTTGTCTTTAGGTCATGTGACCTGACTGGTGCGTCTCCTCGCACTAAAGTCTGTCCGGACGATCCTATCCAGGATCGGGGACATGACACATTCACTACTCATCAATCATCTATCTAGACTCACCTTTGATTCTTTGAGATTGGCTAATCAAGACTAAACTCGAGCTCAAGCTAATCACACTCCACTTCCGGTACACTTGAGATTCAAAACAGTCACAATTTTCTGACTGATCCGACCACTCTCCTTGATATCTGAATTCAAACCAAGTGACTGAGCGGCTACAAGGAGTGACTGGACCGATCTAGCAAAACTCCACAACCAACTAGACAGAAAACGGTTTTACTTGATGAACCAGTCTTATCCTTCAACTTTACTCGACCAAACAACAACTGATGGCCAGATGAACTCAGATGATTCTCTTCTTCAAGCTTAGCTCACAGCTGGACTTTTTATCTTCCACACATCATCAGACTGAACTAAGGTGATGAAGAAAAATCATCCAAGAAGTTTTCTGAATTTTCTCTGATTTTTCTCTCAATTTTTCTCACTGATTTTCTCTGAATATTTTCTCTGCTTTCTTGTGGTTATGGACGACCAGAAGAGAGAAGATGGTGTTTTATAACATAATAAGGTGCTTCAGGTGTGGGTTTCACTCAGCACAAAGCAAGGCTGAGAAAGGACATGTGGAGAGCAGCTTCAGCACTTCCAACAGCAAGCTGCTGTCCTTTCCCTCCCAAGAAGAAAGCTGCAAGCAGCTGGTGCAGGTCATGTGACCTAATTACTCAGGAAGCAAGTAGGCTAGAAGGTGCAAAGCATGTGACTGTTCAGAAATAATTTTCAGAGTTTTGTCGATATTTTTCGGACTGTTTCGACTAAATATTTTTCATCATTCGAATCTCATCCTGCTCTGAATAAACTCGTCCAGCATGAATAAAAATCGACAATAATAATTAACACTCGACCAGAACCATTAAGATATGGTTTTTCGACAAAAAGACAGCCCCGTCGAGATTAATTCACCGTGTCGATTTTTATTTAATTTCTGATTGATCAATCTTCAAACTGATCTTAAATAATTTTTTCAACCAAAATTATATCTGCTCGTGTGGGTTATTACATTCTTCCCCCCTCAAAAGAATTCGTCCCCGAATTCTGAAAACGTAACTGTACACTCTTTACTGAACAGTCCCTGGAAGGAGTTCTGGATATTAGCTCTTACCTTATCTTAGTCTTCCCATATCAAAACAACTCATGGGTGATCCCTTGATTCCCCCAATCGATCCTTTCTTTTCTGAGCAGCCATTTTCAAGATAACCAAATTCTTTACTCTGCACAACTCTTGTCAACTGCGGTCTGCATACTTTTTCTAACAATCTTGTATTTGTAGACTATCACTTCTCAACCTTTTCTATCTGACTTTCCCCCATAACAGCAACATGAAATTTGGAACGTGAGGTGATGTGTCATACGTGAATGTAACATCTCCAGTCTGGTCAATGTTAACTTGATTAACCGTGCAACAATCAAACAAGAACATGCACGATCAATCACGCCAACATGATTTGGACCAGGGGTGCTACTCTCAAATAAACACACTTACCCATTCCAAGAATAATTTCACTTACAGTATTCTTTACACTTCTGATCTATCTGAGACGCTCTTCATAATCTTCTGACTACTACTAGAACTTGGCAAGAACCACTTGGTGAGATCCCTAGGCTATGGTAGCGAATCTAGGTTCAACAAGAATATTGAACAGCTTACTTTCTAGATAGCAACAACTCTTCCAATTCCTTAAGCATAACTTCAAATTCTCTAGCTATCTGAGTGTTCACTATATTCTGATCCTTGTCATCTCCTATTTTCCTAATGATCAAGATAATGGAATACACATCTTCACCTTTTCCCAAAAAGTCTTCAACTCCCAAGACTGATACGAACGATGCTCCAACACTTGGTAGAGTACAATTGTAGGCCATTGGCGACTAGTCTTCTTCCAAAAAAATTCTTTCCTCAACATCCTAATTGAGCTCGGAAACTAGATAGCCAATCTCACTCTAGATAGGAACATACCGCCCTAACGGAAGTACTGAGGAATGGGGAAAGGCATACCGTATATTTTAACTGGCAGCCAGTACTTCCAAGAATAAGAACGGGTACTGAATTTACTAAAGTGAATCCTACTTACAACTATGACACTACTCGGGAACTACAACTACGTGTGGTTCCCGAATCAAACAAAATATGGACGGAAAATTCCATACATAGGCAAGGTCTCTTACGAAACCTTGATCACAATTCACATTTTCTTTTTTTATTAATTTCAATCATTCATAAAAATTTAAAAATGCACACAACACACAATGGGATAAGAAGCAAACCTTTGATTGGACCTTTCAGGGGTTTTGACGGTCCAGTCAACTATAAAGTGTAGGCTCTACCCAAATAGCCTAACACTTGGATGTGGATTAACGGTAAGAAAAAGCGGACAAGTTCAACAAGTGTTATCTTAGGTATAGGTAACGTAGATCGGGTAACTTCATGAGGAAGGGTAACCTAAAATCCTAACTCTTCACAAGAACCACCAAAGCGCGAATGATGCAAGCGTTCCAGGATTTCCCACACTTTGAAAATCACGACCATTCTATCCTTTCGAGTCACAACCATAACGGCTCAAGGTCCTCGATCTTGATCCGATGAAATGTACACCAAAAATCATCCCCAACGACTTACTTAACTCACTGCTTGAAACTGACCTTTGATCTGCACCGGTTCGAAAATAGACAGTCCGCATGACTTGGTTAACTTCTTCAGCAATAATAGCTTCTTGAACATTCACGTCATACTCTAACATCTCCTCGAAGGTTTGAAACTCCATGGTCTTTTATCTACTCCAAAATTCTTGGCTAAGTTCCCAAAGATTTTCCGTATGATCTTTGGCTTATTCTTCAAACCATAATCGATGAATGAAATTCACTCAACCACATATCTCGATGCTGAAATTACAGTATATGATTAACTCGACCTGAACCTCTTGGCGGAAACATTCCACTGTACCAACTCCATAAACTAAATCTTCAATCGGTCCCATACCTTGTGTATAAAATACAACTTCGTGAACTCTTGAAATCTGTCCAAATCGATCTCACCTCTCTGAAGAAAATATTTTTCTCAGAGTGTTGCATCCCAAATCTGCCTCAAGCCATAGTATACCTAGAACGGTTTAGTCCTTCTTCCGTATCTTATGGTCCCACTACTTCTTTCCATCATAAGCTTGAAGATGTCTTGTTGCCAACAGAAAGGTGCATTCAAATCTTACTGAATTGGATCACAAACAACACCCACCTTGACATCGATAACACACGGAGATGTATTCGATGTATCAATTATGTCCCATAAATCTCTCTAAAGTATTAGCACCCCCCACTAAAACTCAGAAGAACAGCATGAAGGCATGAGGTTACTGACTTCTAGCAGGACGGTAGTGAACCCGACCATGAGGGTAGCAAACTCGAGCATAATGATAGTAACATCAGTAACTACGGTCACCCGTTCAAGCTTGTCTCGGTGCTTATGCTATAAAAGATCACTATTAGGTAACTACCCATGAGTATATATCCTAAAATGAAGGAACAAGCCGGCATATCCTAGTTATCCTTGCGACTCATTTTGACTTGAAAAACATTTTAAACAAGTCCCATTCTAGCATCGTATAACCATGCTCTGATACCACCTTTGTGACACCCCCGATCGTAGATGACCGGAAATGACATGGTCGATGTTCCTCGATTGTCGATCTGAGGTTCTCAGAATACTTCCGATCACCGTAGACCAACAACCAAAGAACACCAACGCTCCCATCGGATACCACTGTAGGCTTTTCAACCCGACAAAGCAATACCCGATAGTAAGTTCATCCGGACAAGGACTAATATCATATGGAACCCGTACTTCAAAAAAATATTATTTATATATCAATCAAAAGCATCTTACAAAATTTGTTATAAATTAACTTCGAGGTTTTCGGTCAACAAATCTTATACATAAGATATATCAAAATGACTTTGCAAGGATAATAAAACTACCGCTGGCTAATGATGTTCCTTCCCGCCCTAGATTAAGGTCTCTCGTCTACTGGTTACCTGCATCACAACTGAGTCATGAGTAACTAGTTTACTCAGTGAGCCTAGTCCCACACCCCAACATATATTAATAATATCTCTAGCAATCAACTTCATTTGTATGCAGTGGAAATATATTCCATATCTGGATATTTATATATAAGGACTATCCTTCCATCATTGTGAATCTAATCATATACCTCACTTCCTATTCCCATCTCTCATATCAAGACGTCCAAGGCTGTCCATCAGTACACATATCAGCACTTTATTCCTTGGACTCAGCACACTGGCCCTTCCCGTGGACTGCTTGGGTGATTTTGGCCCACGTGGGCTGTCTGTTCAGTACACACGACGTCCGTGGGTGTCCGCCAGCACACACAGGACGTCCATGGCTGTCCGTCAGCACACACAGGACGTCCTTGGCTGTCCGTTTGTGTCCGTGGGTGTCCGCCAGCACCCACAGGACATCCTTGGCTGTCCGTTAGCACACACAGGACGTCCGTGTGTGTCCGTCAGCACACACAGGACGTCCGTGTGTGTCAGTGTGTGTACGTGTGTGTCCGTCAGCACACACAAGACGTCCGTGGCTGTCCATCAATACACATATCAGCACGCTGGTCCTTGGACTCAGCATGCTGGCCCTTCCCGTGGACTGTTTGGGTGATTTTAGCCCACGTGGGCTGTCTGTTCAGTACACACAGGACGTTCATACATGTCCGTCAGCACACACAGGACGTCCTTGGCTGTCCATGCGTGTCCGTGGGTGTCCGCAATCCATGGCTGTCCGTCAGCACACACAGGACCTCCGTGTGTGTCCGTCAGCACACACATGACGTCCGTGTGTGTCAGTGTGTGTACGTGTGTGTCCTTCAGCACACACAAGATGTTCGTGGCTGTCCATCAGTACACATATCAGCACGCTGGTCCTTGGACTCAGCACGCTGGCCCTTCCCGTGGACTGTTTGGGTGATATTGGCCCACGTGGGCAGTCTGTCCAGTACACACAGGACGTTTGTGGGTGTCCACCAGCACACACAGGACGACCGTGGCTGTCTGTGTGTGTCCGTGTGTGTCCATGTGTGTCCGTCAGCACACACAGGACGTCCGTGGCTGTCCATCAGTACACATATCAACACGCTGGTCCTTCGACTCAGCACGCTGGCCATGGACTCAGCACGCTGGCCCTTCTCGTGGACTGTGTGTGATTTTGGCCAACGTGGGCTGTATGTTCAGTACACACAAGACGTCTGTGGGTGTCCGTCAGCACACACAGGACGTCCGTGGGTGTCCGTCAGCACACACAGGACGTACACAGGACGTCTGTGGCTGTCCGTGTGTGTCTGTGTGTGTCCATCAGCACACACATGACGTCTGTGGCTGTCCATCATTAGACATATCAGCACGTTGGTCGTTGGACTCAGCACGCTGACCCTTCCCGTGGACTGTTCGGGTGATTTTGGCCCACATGGGCTATCTGTTCAATACACACAAGACGTCCGTGGGTGTCTGTCAGCACACACAGGACGTCCGTGTGTGTCGGTCAGCACAAACAGGCCGTCCTTGGCTGTCCGTGTGTGTCCGTCAACACACACAGGACGTCTGTGGCTGTCCATCAGTACATATATCAGCATGTTGGTCCCTGGACTCAGCACCCTGACCCTTCTCGTGGACTGTTCGGTGATTTTGGCCCACGTGAGCTGTCTGTTCAGTACACACAAGACGTCCGTGGGTGTCCGCTAGCACACACAGGATGTCCGTGAATGTCTGTGAGTGTCCATGTATGTCCGTCTGTGTCTGTCAGCACACACAGGACGTCCGTGGCTGTCCATCAGTACACATATCAGCACGTTGGTCCTCGGACTTAGCACGCTGGCCCTTGCCGTGGACTGTTTGAGTGATTTTGGCCCACGTGGGCTGTCTGTTCAGTACACATAGGACGTCCGTGGGTGTCCGCCAGCACACACTACGTCTGTGTCTGTTCGTGTGTGTCCGTGTGTGTCCGTCAGCACACACAGGACGTCCAAGGCTGTCCATCAGTACACATATCAGCACGTTGTTCCTTGGACTCAGCACACTGGCCCTTCCCGTGGACTGTTTGGGTGATTTTGGCCAACGTGGGCTGCCTGTTCAGTACACACGACGTCCATGGGTGTCCGCCAACACACACAGGACGTCCGTGGGTGTCTGTCATCACACACATGACGTCCTTGGCTGTCCGTGTGTGTCCGTGGGTGTCCGCAAGCACACACAGGACGTCCTTGGCGTCCGTGGCTGTCCGTCAGCACACACAGGACGTCCGTGTGTGTCCGTCAGCACACACATGATATCCGTGTGTGTCAGTGTGTGTACGTGTGTGTCCGTCAGCACACACAAGACGTCCGTGGCTGTCCATCAGTACACATATCAGCACGCTGGTCCTTGGACTCAGCATGCTGGCCCTTCCCGTGGACTGTTTGGGTGATTTTGGCCCACGTGGGTAGTCTGTTCGGTACACACAGGACGTTTGTGGGTGTCCACCAGCACACACAGGACGACCGTGGCTGTCCGTGTGTGTCCGTCAGCACACACAGGAAGTCCGTGGCTGTCCATCAGTACACATATCAACACGCTGGTCCTTCGACGCAGCACGCTGGTCTATGGACTCAGCACGCTGGTCTATGGACTCAGCACGCTGGTCCATGGACTCAGCACGCTGGTCCATGGACTCAGCACGCTGGCCCTTCTCGTGGACTGTTTGGGTGATTTTGGCCAACGTGGGCTGTCTGTTCAGTACACACAAGACGTCTCTGGGTGTCCGTCAGCACACACAGGACGTCTGTGGGTGTCCGTCAGAAGACACAGGACGTCCGTCGCTGTCCGTGTGTGTCTGTGTGTGTCCATCAGCACACACAGGACGTCCGTGGTTGTCCATCAGTACACATATCAGCACGTTGGTCCTTGGACTCAGCACGCTGACCCTTCCCGTGGACTGTTCGGGTGATTTTGGCCCACGTGAGCTGTCTGTTCAATACACACAAGACGTCCATGGGTGTCCGCTAGCACACACAGGACGTCCGTGAATGTCCGTGAGTGTCCATGTGTGTCCGTCTGTGTCTGTCAGCACACACAGGACTTCCGTGGCTGTCCATCAGTACACATATCAGCACGTTGGTCCTTGGACTTAGCACGCTGGCCCTTCCCGTGGACATTTCGGGTGATTTTGGCCCACATGGGCTGTCTGTTCAGTACACACAGGACGTCCGTGGCTGTCCGTGTGTGTCCGTTAGAACACACAGAACGTCCTTCAGCACACACAAAACTTCTGTGGCTGTCCATCAGTACACATATCAGCACGCTGGTCCTTGGACTCAGTACGCTGGCCCTTCCCGTGGACTGTTTGGGTGATTTTGGCCCATGTGGGCTGTCTATTCAGTACACACAGGACGTCCGTGGGTGTCCGCCAGCACACACAGGACGTCCATGGCTGTCCGTCAGCACACACAGGATGTCCGTGGCTGTCTGTGTGTATCCGTGTGTGTCCGTCAGCACACACAAGACGTCCATGGCTGTCCATCAGTACACATATCAGCATGCTGGTTCTTGGACTCAGCTCGCTGGCCCTTCCCGTGGACTGTTCGGGTGATTTTGGCCCACGTGGGCTGTCTTTTCAGTACATACAGGACGTCCGTGGGTGTCCGCCAGCACACACAGGACGTCCGTGGCTGTGTGTGTCCATGTCTGTCTGTCAGCACACACAGGACGTCCGTGGCTGTCCATCAGTACACATATCAGCACGCTGGTCCTTGGACTCAGCACGCTGGTCCATGGACTCAGCACGCTGGCCCTTCCGGTAGACTGTTTGGGTAAGTTTTGCCCACGTGGGCTGTTACGCCCCCAATCCTGAATAGGATTGTCAGGACGGCCATGGTTCGAGGAAACGTACCAGCCAGGCTTAGGATATCAAGGCAAGCATTCCATGGTCGAGAAAGAAGGTTAAGAACATAAGGAAACTTAGACTTAACCTTATATAAGCTAAGAGACAGCTAGGACGAGTAAGACGGTAACTGGACGAAGTAGACGAGTCGCTCGGCCAGCTCAACGAAGCTACGTTTAGTTCACTCCAGCTAAGTCCCTACTAAGTCAGTTCCACTAGCTGGACTACTAGCTAACTCAGCTGAGGCAGCTGAGAGTCAGCTCATCTCAGCTAGACAGACTGTTCGGGTTTTAGCCGATGGTCCGGGTCCGGGTCAGTGGCGGGCTGTGAGGTCCGGCCATGAGGCCATGGGCTGTTGGGTCCTTGGACAAGGCCGTGGGCTAAGTCCAGGAGGCTTGGGGCGTGGGTTAGGCTTATGACCGACCCCAAACCCAATCAGAGAGGGCGAAGGGATGCAAGTGGCCGAGAGGGCACAACCCTTGGCCGATGGTGCCCATTCGCTAGCAAGTCGTGCCTGTTCGTGGGGCAAGGAGAACCCAGACGTGGTTCACAAGGTATGTGATGGGCCGTGGCTCCATCAGACCAAACGGATGGTCCATGCGACCGCACCGCAGCTCTGCTCGGTTCCTGAGTGCCATCCGGCTCTCCTTATTTGTTTCAATTCGTTTCTCTTCTCTTCTCTCTGGTTAAACACGAAAGGTTGTGTTGGTTAAGTCCAAGGGACACGTCCCTAGGATTTTGCCGAACATAATCAAACCGCTAGCCTAGACACTGGTCGGTTAGACGGACGGTCCGATCACTCCAAGATTGGGCGGTTAGGACGAACGGTTGGGAATCACCCAAAGGGCACGAGTTGTCAAGAGTCATGAGTTACCAAAGGTTGTGAGTTGCCAAAGGGTGTTAGTGACCAAAAGGTACGAGATACCAAAGGTTACGAACATCAAAAGGTACGAGGACTGAGAGGTACGAATGGCCAGAGGGTGCATGTTCCAAACGGTGTCTTTCGGGACAGGTTATGACCGATCCTTATGGATCAGCCTATGGCTTGTTTAAGTAAAACAAGGTCACGGTTTGTCTAAGCCAAGGTAGAGTCGCAAGGTCTGACCGGTTGCTAAGCCTTCCGGATTAGGCTTGAGGGTTACTCGGCCGATTGGATCCAGACCTAAGGCTGGATCAGGTAAGGGAGTCTGTTAGGCCATCGAGCCGGACTTCATTGGCCGGTCGCACCTAGATTCTATCCGGTTAGAAGGATTGGTCTTTGGGGATGATCCGGATCTGTTCGTGTGTTCTGTTTATCTATTCTGGACTATCTATCTGATTCTAAGTCAAGGGGTGGTTGGTTGAATGACTTAGGATACGGTAGATAGGTTCATACTTTTTATGATTATATTGATTGAGGTTTATCTAAGTTCTTGGGACCAAGCCAAGCATTGTAGAATCAATTCGTTCTATTCTCGGGTATGATTAATGCTTATCTGGTTATGGTTTCAGGAACTAAGGATGGTTCTGGTCAAGCCAAGGAGCCGTGGAGGCTCGATCAATGAGAGGCTGTGTAACGTGTGGGTAGATGATGCTAGGGACGAACTAGTGATTGTCTATGAAACTGTTAAAAAGTTGTGTATTGGATCTCATGTTTCTAAGTAATACAAAGTTAACACATTATTATTCTGCTGTGCAATCTATTCCTTTTTTTATGAACCTCATATTCGAATATGACTTAGTGAAAAAAATACTTAGGTCGAGAGACCAGGAACGGGTCTTACATGGGCTGTCTGTTCAGTACACACAGGACGTCCGTGGGTGTCCGTCAGCACACACAGGACGTCTGTGGCTGTCCGTGTGTGTCAGTGTGTGTCTGTGTGTGTCCATCAGCACACACAGGACGTCCGTGGCTGTCCATCAGTACACATATCAGCACGTTAGTCCTTGGACTCAGCACGCTGACCCTTCCCGTGGACTGTTCGGGTAATTTTGGCCCACGTGGTGTTTATACAGGATTCAGTTGATTAGAATAATGAACTTAGAAGTGGGGTGACTAAAGACGCTTTTATTAGAATCAAACAGAAGGGTTACAAGATTAACGGGAAGTAAGGAGACAAGATCAAAGGTTTAAGCAACATGATCAAAGAGATGATTACGAAACCCTAGATCTAGCCGTTTAGTGTGTGAGTTGTCCAAAAGTCCCCTTTTTCTTGTCTCCTCCTCCCTTTCTATAGTGCCTTTGTCCTTGATGCCCTAATAATGTCGTCCTTTGGGCCTCGTCATGAAAGGCCGAGTACACGGGCCTCGGTACTGTTCTCTTTAAGCCGAGTATATTCAATCGGCTTAGTTGATCGGCTAAAAGCACTCTGGGGTCGAGCCGATGTCTTTAGCCGCTAAGCCGACTAAACTTAGTCGGGCTTGCCGGGCTAGGGCCTGTTATTCGATGGGCCTTGTGGAGGGATGTAATCCATCTCCTACAATAAGTCCCCCCCCCCACTTCACTTGTGAGCGGCGTAACGGTCTCAGTGAATTTGTGGGTAAGGTTCGTTCGTATAACAGGTCCTAATACATGCGACAGTTCATTTTGCCAATGTGCGATTTTAGTCGCACTCTGTTTCTAGTCGCTCCGAGTTGCGCCTTTTATGATGCATTTCGTTTGGCTTCCATTTCCATCATGACGGCATGTTTTACTCGGGAGGTGAACTGCCTCACGCAGAGGACTCGGGTTGGTTTTTGACGGTTAACTCTGGGGAATCGGTTCAGATCGAAACCGGAGATTAATTTCGGTTTGATTTCCCGATTGAAAACCGGTTCGAGCGAGAAACTGAACCGTCGCGAGTAAGTTTTTGGGCATTTAGGCGGCCTTTAAAGCCCATTTAGGCCTTTGTAGACCTAATGATGACGCTTCGAAGAGTGCGCCTCGTTTTTGCTATAAATAGGCTTCTCTCCTTCACTTTCGTCATTCTTCTCTGCAGACTCAGGTATCCTACTTTCTTTCCCTTCTCTCTACTTTTATTTTCTCTCTCTAGATAAGTCTTCTGTAGAGTAGAGTTTTCCGCTTAGGGCCTCACCGGTTTAGTCGTCCCCCCGAGTAGAAAGATGGCTTCGAAGAATCGATTATCGCGTGAGGAAAAAGGGAAAGATGTTGCTACCCCATCAAGCCCTGCTAGGAATGCGGACGGCAGTCTGCTGGATGAGTTCGACATAATCCATCGCGATGCTCTGAGGGATACGGAGAACATAAGTCTTTCCCAGCGCCTTCTGGTCGCTGACGCTCATAGGCAATTTCGCGAAGAGGCCGAAGAGAACGCTGGGGACGAGGGTGTAGAAGCAAGCGGCTCTGAAGCGCCCAGTCAAGTCGCGAGGCCCCGGAGGCGGGCTCGGCGGAGGGCTAGTTTCGACCAGTCAGATCCTCGTCCCGCACCAAGGAGTATCCGTTTCGACGAGATAGACTGCCGTCCTGTAATTTATCATCCTTGTGGGATCTTTGAGGAGCTTCCTTCACTCCCTCCCGAAGTGTTACGTGATCCGCGAGTTCAATCGTGGGGGAACGTATTCAGTTCTTGTTCTTCCAACGAGACCGTGAAGAATTTATTAAGGGAGAATGGTGGTGCTGGCGTCACTTTCCTTATTCCGTCTACCGAGTAGCGCCCATGGTCGCCTCCGGTCGGATATCAGTGCGTATATGAGTCCTACTTCAAGGATCAGACTAAGCTCTGGTTCCCAATCCCTCGATTGATCACGTCGTACGCGTTTCGTCGGGATATCGCCATCTCTCAGCTGCTGAATGGGTCGCTGCGTATAGCAGTCATGTTAATGGTCATGGCTGCGGAGATGGATATTTCGATGAGCGTGAGGGTGTTTGAAGAGTTGACTTTCACGAAGGCGGAGCCAAACGGGATCTTCTCGATAAAGATGCGGGCAAACTACAACGTCTTGACGGGTCACCCAAACAAGACGCATGATTGGCAGCGAGCATACTTCTATGTTAAGTCCGACGAGCACGCCTTCGAAGAACTTCCGGGGGACGACTATCGCGTTTTATGGAATCAGCAACTTGGTAGAGATTTGACTGTTTTACTCGCACTCTGGTTGGTGGTTCTAACGCTTTTCTTTTCTTTTGCAGTTCGTCATCCTAACACGATCGCCTACCCCGAAAAGTTCTTTGAGAGCGCCCAACTGATTGCGACGCATAGTCATCTCCGTTGGCCGGATCTTAGCCGAGAGTGGATACGTCGTCAGCAAGCTAGGATTGCTAGAGGTAAGGTTGCTGTTCGCCTTTGGAGAAATTATGAGTCTTTCGTAATTCTCATATTGGATTTCCTTCTACTTTTGCAGTTGATTGGGAATCAAGAATTCCTTGTGTACTCGGTCCTCGCAAATCACGTCTCTCTTTATTTACTCGGAAGCAACAAAAACTTCTCAACAAGGCCAGAAAGATGGAGGGAATTCCGGACTTGAGTGCGTTGCTCAAAGGGAAGCTTCAAATGCTTTCATCGAAATCGTCTTCTGCCGGTGCCTCAGAGGCCAGGCCTACTCCCGCAGATGGGGATGTGAATTCGGAGCCGCCAGCTCGTAGTTCTCTGAAGAAAAAGACCAGCAAGACCAAGAAACAGGCCAAAAAGGGACAGCCTTCCTCCCTTGAGGGGAATGTTCCTTTAGAGGAGGCCCCGTCTTCCGCTGATGCCTCTGACGTCGCGGCGAAGAAGAAGAAAAAGAAGAATGACGGCAAGAAGAGGTCTCGTGAGGAGACTTCTGTCGAACCTGCGGAGACTTCGACAGCTGTAGGGAGTGATGATGCGGGAAGACATGACCCGAACGATTCTACTCGGTGGTCGTCTGATGAACGTCCCAAGAAGAAGGCAAAGAAGACAGCCGTAGAAGATGACGGCCAACGTGGTGGTACCCTTGTTTTTGAGCAAGCCATGGCGAGCAAAAGGGTAACTTAGTTTCCCCTTGTTTTTCTTTCTTACAAGATTTCTAAGTATTCATTACTTTATGCAGAGCGATGGGAGCATGAATTATCTCGTTGAGAAGTATGACAGCACTCTGAAGCAGACGATGGTCCAGCTGGGCACCTCGGAGAAGCTCGCGTGAACCAGGCTGAGCGTGATCGAGAGGATACGCACTGAAAACAAAAAGGCCAGCGACAAAGCAGCCAAAGAGAAAGAGGTCCTCCGGGTTAAATTTGAGGAGCTGGAAGAAAAGCTAAAATCTGATCGTCTTGCGAAGAAGGAAGCTTTACGCGAGAATACTCGCCTAGAGCGGTTGGTCGCTTCCCTCGAGAAAGAGAAGGCTGAGCTCGAGGGAGAGAGGGACGCTGTTGTTGGAACGCTGGTCAAAGAGAGGCAGCGTTTGAGGGACTCTATGGTTCAGGAGGTCACCCGCGAAAGGATCAAGGTCCAAACAGCTGTGGCGGACAAGTCTACTCGCTGCGTTGGCAAGATGAAGGATTATCTGGATCGCCTTAACGCGTTGGAGAAAGCCAAGAGTCTGTACGGGTAGGCTTCAGGTACGAAAAAGTGTCTTGAAATGATAAGAGATAGCGGGGCGGAGATCCCGCAAAGTATGATTGACATCTTTTCAGAGCAGGAGAAGTTGCATGAGGCTGAAGTCGCTAAACTTCGCCTCGAGCCATTCTCTGAAGATGATTTCGCTCTCTCTCCTCTCAACCTCCCTTCTCGATTCGTAAGTGAAGAACTCATGGGGTGCTTGACCCGTACGGGTCGAATGTTGGTTTGATTGGCCATGAATCGGCTTCCCAACTGATCACTTCTCGCGAGGCCACCGAAGATCCAACTGATGAACCGATGGTTGATATTACTTCCGTTCTGTCAGAGCACATCGCCGTCCCTGAAGGAACTGCCGTCGAGGAGTGTCCCGACAAGAACGATCCCGAGGTAGGCGGCAACGAGATTCAAGAAGGAACGGGGGATGTAGCCGCTGAAGATCTGGTCCTGGTTTCCTCGTCTGAAGAACGGGAAGACGACGAGGCGGGCGAGGAGGAGAACAGGTCGTCTCCGGCACTTATCGAAGAAGCGGCCCTGAACCTGTCAGCTTCAGACCCTCCTGCGCAGATTGAAGGCCTCGACGCTCAAGTCGCTGAAGAAGCAGTGGAGTCGCTTGACCCGGTCGTGTCGAACAAGGACGACTAAGACACGGTCGCTTGATCTTTTCCTTGTTGTATTTATTATTCGGATGCTATCGTCTGTGGTCTTGATAGACCTTGTTGTTGTATTTTAAGACTCTTTTTTTTTGTTTCTTATCAGTATTTGCAACTCTTTTTTTTCTAAGTAAATTTCAGTCATCTGTAGTGTTTGGAAACATCAGACTCCTGATCCTTAGTCCTTTGCAAATAGATAACTGAGAATAAACCGCTAATGGGTGTTACTCGGTTGTTGTCTTGTTTCGATTGAAGTTACGTCTAAGTAAGTCATTCAATTTCGAAGACAAAGAGCTGAATATAAGAGTAGAAGGTTCTTCCGTCCGTTTCCTCAGTGACAATTAAGTAACCGGGTAGCTAAGCCGTTACATTTTAGTCGAGAAAAGGCAAAGATTCACTCTATTTAGTCGGTTCAATGCTTTGAGCACAGGTGAGTCGCGACTGTTGGGTCCTGAAGCCAAGTGTCTGATCAGGACATAGCTGTAGGCAAAGGAACGTGAGTGTCCACGTGTCCTCTGCTGGAGGCACGGGAACCGTTGGATATGAAAGTCATTATTTACTCGATTAATGCCTAGATAAGGTTTTGACTTTGGTTTTGTTACAGCTGGACCTGTTAAGGCTGCCTACGTACCTCGGTTGATGATCAAGCCATTCATAGTTCGTTTTTCCCGAGTAAAAGTGGCTGTAAGTGGCGCATTTACTCGGTCGAGTAGAAGTGACCACGGGGGTGCATCTACTCGTTTTTTTTTGTTTTTTTGTTTTTTTAAATAATACACTTACGAGTAAAAACGTTGTTGGTGCATCGAGTTCCATGATCGGGGAACTTCTTCTCCGCGCGACGTTTGAAGTCGATATACGCCGGGTTTGACGACTTTGATGATTTTGTAAGGTCCCTCCCACCTGGCGCCGAGTTTACCGGCGTTTAGCTCCTTAGTGTTCTCAAACACTTTGCACATGACGAGGTCACCGAGTTCCAGAGGTCGGGCGCGGATCTTTTTGTTGTAGTAACTCTCGATCTGATGTTGATAATTTTGGATGCGCAGCAGAGCTTGATATCATCGTTCTTCTATCTCATCAAGGGCATCGAGTAGCATCTCCTTGTTCAGCTCGACGTATTGAGGCATTTTGGAACGTCGGAGGCTTGAAACGTTAACTTCAGAAGGGGCCATGGCTTCTACGCCGTAGGCGAGGGAGAAAGGTGTCGATTTAGTCGATCCTCGTGGAGTTGTGCGATGGCTCCATAGGACTCCATCGAGTTCGTCAGCCCAATGACCTTTTTTCAGGTCCAGACGTTTTTTAATGCCATCGATGATGAGTTTGTTAGAGGATTCTGCCTGGCCATTAGCTTGCGGGTAACGAGGAGTGGAAGGGCTTAGTCGAATGTTCCATTTGCCACAGAACTCCTTGAAGTTGCCTGACATGAACTGCGATCCGTTATCGGTGACGATCTCGTAAGGCAAACCGTGGTGGCAAATAATGTTTTTCCAGACGAAACCGCGGACTTCTTTGTCTGTGACTTGAGCGTATGCTTCAGCTTCGATCCATTTGGTGAAGTAGTCGGTGAGGACGAGGATGAAGCATCTTTGGCGGGAACAGGGAAGTGGTCCGATGATGTCCATTGCCCCTCTCATGAACGGGTATGGAGCGGTGGTTGTTCGCAACATTTCGGTTGGACAATGGATGCTGGGTGCGTGCCGTTGGCACTTGTCGCAGCTTCTCGCGTAAGACTCGCAATCCGCGTTCATTGTCGGCCAGAAGAACCCTAAGCTCCTTACTTTGATCGCTAATGCACGTCCGCCCGAATGATTTCCGCCAGCGCCTTCATGCGTCTCTGCCATAACTCTTGCTGTCTCGTCGCCATGGATGCATTTTAGGAGCACTTTACTCGCGGTCCAACAGTGTAGTTCATCGTCAAGAACGACGTAATGGGCGCTGCGTGTTTTTAGTCGGCGAGCTGCCCATTTCTCTGTTGGGAGTTCTCCCTTCGAGAGGTAATTGATGAACTCAGTTCTCCAATCAGGACCAAATCCGTCGTCGCCTGGAGTAGCGGGTTCGATGACCGGGGCAACGACGAGGGTTTGGTCGGCTAGTATATCGATGCTTGGTTTCTCGATACGATGTATCGGGATGGTTTGTTTAACTTGGTCGCGAAGCTTGCTGCCAAGGGCCGCGAGGGCATCGGCGCAGACGTTTTCGCCTCTGGGAACTTTGATGAGTTCTAAGAACTCGAACTCTGCTGCCAGGCTTTGAACTATTTTGAGGTAGTTGTCCATTCGGTCGTTGCGGGCATCATAGTCGCCACTGAACTGACTGGCGACTAGCTGAGAGTCGCAATAGGCGCTTAGTCGTTTAGCTTTTACGGCTTTCGCTAAGCGGAGTCCAGCGATCAGAGATTCATACTCTGCTTCGTTATTTGATGCGGGAAAGCCAAAGCTGAAAGACTGCCTGATTAGCTCTCCGGTCGGGGACTGTAGTTGGACTCCGGCACCTGCTCCCTTGTTGGTCGACGATCCATCGACGTGCAGCGTCCAGTTTGAGTTTGGGAGTGTGAGATCTTGCTCCAATTTTGGGGCCAACTCGACCAGGAAGTCCGCAAAGACTTGGGATTTTGCTGCTGTGCGGTTCTTGTAGGTGATATCGAGCTCGCCGAGTTCGATGGCCCACTTCGTGAGTCTGCCAGATCTGTTGGTGTTTTGGAGTATCGTTCGGAGAGGTTGATCAGTCAGTACCTCCACTGAATGTGACTGGAAATATGGTCAAAGTTTTCTTGCTGCTTCGACGACTGCTAGGGTCATCTTCTCCAGAGTCGGGTATCGCGTCTCTGGTCCGGTCATGCGCCTGCTCGTGTAGAAGATGGGCTTTTGTTCGCCACGGTCTTCATTTATCAGAACGCTGCTGACTGCAGCTTGTGACACCGCGACATAGAGAGATAGAACATCACCGACGTCCGGCTTAGCGAGTACTGGAGGTGTTGTCAGGTATTGCTTGAGTTGAGTAAATGCATCCTCGCACTTCTCATCCCAAATGAACTTCTTGTTTCCTCGCAAGAGATCGTAAAAGGGGAGACACTTGTCGGTGGATCTGGAGATGAAACGATTTAGAGCAGCTATCCTGCCCGTGAGCCGTTGTACTTCTCTACTGTTGTTCGGACTCGGGAGGTTCAGGACCGCGGATATTTGCTTCGGGTTTGCCTCAATTCCTCGCTGCGTGACTAAGTAGCCGAGGAACTCGCCTGAAGAGACTCCGAACGTGCACTTTGCCGGGTTCAGCTTCATGCCGTTTCTATTGAGAGTTTCGAAGCATTCTTGCAGATGACGGAGGTGATCAGTGGAATGGAGCGACTTAACCAGCATGTCGTCGATGTACACTTCCATGGTGATGCCCAGCTTATATGCGAACATCTTGTTCACAAGCCGTTGGTAGGTTGCTCCGGCGTTCTTCAAACCGAACGGCATGACCTTATAGCAGTAGGTTCCCCTATCTGTGATGAAGGCTGTCTTCTCGCGATCATCCGGGTGCATCATTATTTGGTTATATCCAGAGAAGGCGTCCATGAAGGTTAGCATCTCGTTTCCAGCCGTAGACTCGACTAAACGGTCAATGTTGGGAAGAGGGTAGCTATCCTTTGGGCAGGCTTTGTTCAAATCGGTGAAGTCGACGCAGACACGCCACTTACCATTTTTCTTTTTGATGACCACCGGATTTGCCAACCATTCGGGGTAGCAAACTTCAGCAATCGAACATGCGCCGAGTAGCCTGTCAACTTCCTCGTTTACAGCCTTTGACCTGTCAGGGCCGAGCTTACGTCGCTTATGGCGGATAGGTTTGAACGTTGGGTCGACGTTTAGCTCATGAGTCGTTATAGTCGGGTCAATGCCTTTCATGTCTGCCATAGACCAAGCGAATGTAGACACGTTCTTCCTGAGGAAATCCAGAACTGACTGCTGCATTTCCTCAGAAAGATATGCACCAATCCTCACGGTTCGACTTTGATCGGCGTCGTCAATAGGTAACTCGAGAATCTCGCTTTCCTGAGAACAGACTTTTGAGGTTGGGGGAGACACTGAGTTAACGGGTAGAGATGACCGTTGAAGTTTGACTGTGGCGACTAGGAGGTCCCTAGCGCCCTTTTGATCCCCTCTCAACGTTTTTATCTTTCCGTCCGTGCCGGGGAACTTGACGCACTGGTGGTAGGTGGAAGGAACGGCTTGCATCGAGTGTAGCCAAGGAGTGCCGAGTATAGCGTGATATGGAGCTTTTGTGCTTACAACAGCAAACTTAACTGTTCGAGTAACACCGCACGCGCGTACCGGAAGGCGGATCGTGCCCAATATGGTTTTGGAGGATCCGTTGAACCCGGTTAATGTTCTGCAGGATGCTTTTATGTCGTCAAGATCAACTCCCATCTTCTGCAGGGTTCCTCGGAAGATGAGATCGACAGAACTTCCGGTGTCAATGAGGATCTTGGTGACGTCATACTCTCCAATTCCAAGGACGACGAGAAGAGGATCATTATGGGGAGTGTGAACTCCTTCGGCGTCATTCGGTGAGAAGGTTATCGGAGGATGACTTGTCGGTGTAGTCGGACACTTCTGGGAAGTCGCGACTTGTCGACGATAGTCTTTTACAGAAAGGACAGAGTCTCCGCTAGGAGGGGAGCCGCCCATGATGACATTCAACGACTGTCCTGTTTGTACTCGCTTAGAGTCTAGTAAAGTGCGGAGGTCTGTGGATATGCTGGCGTCATGCGCTGGAGGTTGAGAATGACCTTTAGCTCGCTCCAACTGCCGTCGTAAGTCCGTTGGTTTCGAACGGTTGAGCTGTATGCGAAGGTCGCTTGCGCCAGCTTTGAGTTTATCTCGGAGGTCTCTAATTGGCCCTTCGTTGGTGTTAGCGTCGCTTGTCGAGATACGTCGAGACTTCCGTGCATCCAGCATCATCCGAAGATCATTGTGCTTGGGATTACTATCATTTTCGGACTCGGACTTCCGTTTCAGGATATCTCTCAGATCGCCGAGTACAGGCGCATCATCGTTATCGTCGTCGGACGACAGAGATTGCTAAGAGAGTATAACCTTGATGCGTCTACGATTAGCTGGGTGCTCTTCGTCGGGTGAGGAGTCTCCCTCACCGTTATCCTTCGGGGTTTCCTCCTCGTCGTCTCATCGTTGAGTGTCGGTTTGTCGACCTTTGCTGGTGGCTTTGCGCTGGGCTTTCCTTTCCTTGTTCTTGCTCCAGCTCTTGCCATTCTTTGGCTTAGCTTTCAAAGGTTCGAACTTAAATTCACCGCTGGCAAGGGACGAGAGATAATGCGCGTAGAGTGATTTGCATTCTGTGGTATCATGTCCCTTGACGTCATGATATTTGCAATGCTTGGTGAGATCGCCGGTCCTGGAAGGCCCCGCTGCTGACCCG
>NW_022610385.1:0-50234 GCF_000309985.2 Brassica rapa | reverse complement strand
TCAATTAGGATATTAAGGAAAGAAGTCTTTTGAAGAGGGCCAGTTATTGTTGGCCTATAATGGTATCTACCAGTATTGGAGCATCGTTCGTATCAGTCTTGGGAGTTGAAGACCTTTTGGGAAAAGGAAGATGTGTATTCCATTATCTTGATCATTAGGAAAAGAGAAGATGACAAGGATCAGAATACAGTGAACAATCAGATAGCTAGAGAATTTGAAGTTATGCTTAAGGAATTGGAATAGTTGTTGCTATCTAGAAGTAAGTTGTTCAATATTCTTGTTTAACCTGGATTCACTGCAATAGCCTAGGGATTTCACCAAGTGATTCTTGTCGAGTTCTTGTAGTAGTTAAAAGATTATGAAGAGCGTCTCAGATAGATCAGAAGTGTAAAGAATAATGTAAGTGAAATCATTCTTGGAATGGGTGAATGTGTTTATTTGAGAGTAGCACACTTGGTCCGAATCATGTCGGTGTGATTGTTGTGCATGTTCTTGTTTGATTGTTGCACAATTAATCAAGTTAACATTGACCAGACTGGAGATGTTACATTCACGTATGGCACATCACCTCATGTTCCAAATTTCATGTTGCTGTTATGGGAGAAAGCCAGATAGAAACGGTTGACAAGTGATAGTCTACAGATACAAGATTGTTAGAAAAAGTATGCAGACCGCAGTTGACAAGAGTTGTGCAGAGTAACGAATTTGGTTATCTTGAAAGTTGCTGCTCATAAAAGAAAGGATCGGTTGGGGAATCAAAAGGATCGACCATGAGTTGTTTTGATATGGGCAGATTAAGATAAGGTCAGAGCTAATATCTAGAACACCTTTCAGAGACTGTTCAGTAAAAGAGTGTACAACTACGTTATGAGAATTCGGGGACGAATTCTTTTGGGGGGAAGAATGTACAGACCCTCACGAGCGGATAGGATTTTGGTTGAGAAAAATCCCGCTCGACCAGTTCGGAGTTGGTTCGACCATAATTAAAAATAAAATTCAAGCCGGTAAATTAATGCTTCGACGGGACTGTCTTGTGGTCGAAAGACCTTCCCTTGATAGTTTTGGTCGAGTTTTAAATTTTGGTCGAATTCTTTTATTTAAGTTGGACGAGATTTTCCAAGAGCAAAACGAGGGCCAAGACAAGGAATATTTGGTTGAAAATTTATTAATAATTATCGACCAACTTTCTAAATAATTTCAGAACTAAGTTATGTTCTCCACCAGCCTGCTTGCTTAGTATTAAATCACATGTTATGCACCTGCCTGCTTGCCTAGCTTCTTCAGTAACAGCACATGCAAGTCACAAGCTGCTTGCTGTGCTTGCTCATTAATTTAGTCACATGATTGTCACCAGCTGCTTGCAGCTTTCTTCTTGGGAGGGAAAGGACAGCAGCTTGCTGTTGGAAGTGCTGAAGCTGCTCTCCACATGTCCTTTCTCAGCCTTGCTTTGTGCTGAGTGAAACCCTCAGCTGAAGCAACTTCTTATGTTATAAAACATCATCTTCTCTCTTCTGGTCGTCCATGACCTGCAAGAAAACCAGAATAGAACCCTGGTTAGATCATTTAACCGTGGTTAGATCATTTAACCATGAGTTCTTGTGGTAAGCTTCAGCCTCTTGATTCATCCATGTTCAGAATAGAACCGTGGTGTTGTGGGTTGAGTAACCTGTCTGGATTAGTTATCTAAGCTCTTGTACGTTTCAGTTTCATTTGGTTTATGATTGAATCAGTTTCAAAGAACTGTTAGCTAAGCCTTTATGAACTGATTGGATTAACAGAACAGATTTGATCTTGGTCTGAACTGTTCTTATCTTATCTGATCTGAGCTGAATATGGTATGAATTTGCCTTGAACTGATCTGTTCTGAGTAGAACCAAAGTGTTAGGACCTGAGCTTACCTAACCGAGCTGCTAGTAAATGATCTAAGTTGTTTCTTCAGAACATTACTGATTGAAGTGAACTGAATGACTGAAGCTTGTATGTCGTGCCTTGATCAGTTATATCTAGCATAGTGGTCAGGATCTACTCTGTTTAAACCATTCAGGAAAACCTCATCTTAGACCAGACTGATTAAGCTTTGTCATCCACCTATCAGGTTTGAATTCAGATGGTCGAAGAGGGTGATCAGAACAGCCAGATCATGCCTTGCCCTAATTCTTTTTGGGAGTGATCAGCAAGTGGTGAACGTTTAGTTGAGCTCGAGTCTAGCCTTCCTTAGCCAATCTCATGGATTAAAGGCGAGTTTAGATATATGGTTGATCAATACTGAATGTAGATGATTGATAGGCTTTGTCTCTTGATCAAATATGGAATTGGTGAAGTGTTTACTTAGTGTAAACACTTATTAAATATTTATGAATGATCATAGAGGTTTATTACAAACCTTAGTACTTGTTCTCAAGTACTAATACATATGTATAATATTAAATATATGACTATAAATCATGTGAAGTCTTATTGTATACTCACTCTCCCGAAAGTTCCCGCATTACCGTGAATTGTTCCTGCGATACGGAACAAGATCACGAAGACACGATGATGGGGTCGCACCCTGGAGGCCGTGTAACTGCATGAAGCGTTAGATGTTCGATCTTGGAATATCTAATGGAGATGATAGTTATATTTATTTCCCCGCTAGGCTCGGTTAGCCTTGGTGGTTTTCCGGGTTTAGTATATATATATATATTATAAGTATGAGTGAATGGCGGGTGTTGTGGAGATGATGTTTAAGATAAGATTCACATCGATGGAATGAGAAGGATTATATATGTATTTTATTAGTTATGGAATATATTTCCACTGCATACAAATGAAGTTGATTGCTTGAGATATTATTAATATATGTTGGGGTGCGGGACTATGCTCACTGAGTAAACTAGTTACTCATGACTCATTTGTGATGCAGGTAACCAATAGGCGGGAGACCTTACTATAGGACGGGAAGGAACAGCATTAGCCAGAGGTAGTTTTATTATCCTTGCAAAGGCGTTTTGATATTTCTTATGTATAAGATTTGTTGACCGAAAACCTCGAGGTTAATTTATAACAAATTTTGAAACTTGCTTTTAAATGATATATAAAGAATGCTTTTAAAGTACGGGTTCTATATGATATTAGTCCTTGTCCGGACGAACTAACTATCGGGTATTGCTTTTTCGAGTTGAAAAGCCTAGAGTGATATCTGATAGGAGCGTTGGTGTTCTTTGGTTGTTAGTCTAAGGTGATCGGAAGTATTCTGAGAACCTCGGATCGACCATCGAGGAACATCGACCGTGTCATTTCCGGTCATCTATGATCGCGGATGTCACAGGCGTGGCCTTGTTGATGTGTTGGGATTTTTTATAACTGTGGTTCTGGTTGAGTAATGTGGTCGCGGTCCATAACCGACGAGTTAGGCGCGCACATGATCTGACTGGCCTCAGGTGATCCGATTGGATAGGGGCGGCTCTGTTCTGTTCTGAACGGTTGCAACCCTTCCCTGAACAGTCAAAATAGTACATGACTTGTGTAGGTTAAGGCGTGGTCCTTTGGCCATAGGCCGGACACACGCACGGACCAGACAGTCCATACGGACGGTTAGGTCAAACGCGTTGGAACATCTGAATGGGTGCGAGTTGCTAAGGGTGATGAGTTGCCAAGAGCCACGTGTGTCCAAAGGGTACTAGTTCCCAAAGGGTGTGATTTCCAAACGGTGCCATTGGTTCAAGGCTTAGGCCGAACCAAGTGGACAGTCCGCGGACAGACGGTTAGTTTAACCGGAGTATTGTGTCGCAAGGTCTGATCGGTTGCAAGGCAATCCGGGTTGGTCTTGGGCCTTACTCAGTGGTATGGATGCAGGCTTTGGGGCGGATCAGATTAGAAGGTCCGTGAGCCTTTGGGCCGGACTTATAACTGGCCGATCGCACCTAGATCTTAACCAGACGGTTAGACGGGACTATGGTTGAATGGTTCTAGCCGCAAAGGCTAACTAGAAAATCTTACAATCAACTTTGGGTTGGTATGTAGGATAGGCGCCATATGCCTTATGTAGGGCGTAGACCCACATGATGGCAATGGAAGGCCGATTGTATCAGTACATTCTAAGTGGACGATGGCTTATCAAGTCTAGTGGTCGGATCATGTTTCATGACGATGGTCCGATGGCCGAACACTAGTATGGATAGTCACGTTGCTGGAGTAAGAATATTGATGTGATGCTTTTAGATATCAACCTTGGTGTTGATAACTTCGAGATTGGCTAAGAGTCATGACGAAGTGTATGGCTAGTACTATGTGTCATAGACCATAGGTACTGAGCCTAAGTGTGATGGTTCAAGGAAGGCCTTGTAAGATCTGATCATGGTTGAGTATGGACGACCTGACCTCTGGATGATGGTCTAAGGTGTCAGTACTAACCTGATTAATGAATGTATCGGTTGGTATGAACAAGTCATATCTGTTGTCTGGATTAAGTCCCAAGGCCGGTCAGGCCAGATGATGACTCATCAGTTCCAAGTCAGGTGAGGATGGTTGGTTAATTGACTTAGGTACTATTGCCTATAATGCAAAAGGATTTCGGATTGTGCTTGAGCCGAGATAGGCCAAATACATATCCTTATCCTTTCGAAGACTTCTCAAAGGTGATTTATGTCTGAGGGGATGGTTGGTTGAATGACTAAGTACCTAGGGGAGCTGTTAGATGCAGGAGTCAAGATAAGGACCTTAAGTAAGATCATTGAGTGATCGTGGTCCAGCTGTTAAGCAAGAGCAATTCAAGTCAATGGAGGACCGATGAGCTAATAAGCTCCATAGATGTGGCAAAGGTATGATCTAGCATTTACTTATGTAGATCTAGATAGAATGGTTTAGGGGAATGGAACCTCAGAATCGTATGGCTTGGTTTGGGTTTAGGATTGACCTTTAAGCTAATTGGTAGTTGAGTAAACTGGCCAAGGCTAAGGTGATTCGACCAGATAAGTGTTAGATTGGTTTTAGACAAATGGTTAACTAGAGAATAATCTGCTGTGTATCTGTTGAAAGGATCTATGCTATTAATGACTAGGGAAGTCTTTAGCTAAGGTTTAAGTTAGCCCTCGCCTTTAGGCGATATTATAAATAAAGGGCAAAAATTAAGAGGTTCAGCCAGGAAGTGGACCGAGCGACGTAAGCCTTTGACCACGGCCTAGTCGGCCGGATCTGGGTGTTACAAGTTGGTATCAGAGCATGCTTGATCCTGTTTAGGACACCGCTCTATGATGTCGGTTTCCAAACCGAAATTATTTCTGAAAACTATGATGACTATGAAACCTTAGTTGGGGTGAGCCAAGACAGAGTTGAGGTAAGTTAGGGTATCATGCTTGCGAATGTGGGAATTCTAAGGTGAACCTGCTTAGCCAAGATACATTTCCCAAGGGCAAGAACCTAAAAACAGAAAGGTTGGTCGATCTACTATTTAGAAGTAATAGACGGGTTGGAAGGGATGGAAGCAATGCAAGACTTGTTTATGGATGACCTAAAGAAGGGAAGTAACATGGACCAGAGAGTGGCTTAGGTTGAAATAAACATGTAGCATTCTACTGAAGTTAAGTGTTATCCCTTGATGGCTGTTCATAATAAGTAAAGCATATGCAATATTAAAATCTGACTCAAGGGAGACACTACATGACCAGTACACGAGTGGACTTCTGATCAGATGGATCAGTTAGGACTCGGTATAAGTCAAGGTAGGTTTCCATTGATCGAGTCAGATGGAATGAATCAATTCCAATCTGAATCCGTCCAAAGAAAGAACGAGGAAACTCAGGGTGTTCGTTCCAATCATTGGAAGAACATGATGTTAAGTATCTTAGTATGATGGGCATTGAGGTATATTATAGTTGCTGTTGTGAATGGTATGAGCATTCGCAATAGTAAGACGCTTAAGAGAATGGTTTGGGACATTTTCCAAATGTGTGATCAAACCAAAATCCTACTCATCTAGGTACCCACTGGAAGTGGAACGGGTGGCTTTGTTGGAGTCTAACTTGGCTGAAGAAGCTAAGCTTAAGGCTAAGACACCGTCTGGCCCATCGGGCAAGACTAATGATAAAAAGAGAAAATGGGACCGGGTGGACGGAGGCAAGACCTCTGGTGGCCGACCTGCGTGTTCCAAATGTGGACGAAACCACCCTGGTGAGTGCTGAAAGTCCAAGGGGGCTTGTGTTCGTTGTGGCAGCATGGACCATGGGGTTCAGAACTGTCCTCGACCGAACCCGTCTGGTAGAAGCGGCCAGATGACTTGTTTCCATTGTGGCCAGCAAGGACATTTCCAATCGGAGTGTCCCAAGCTGCAAGGAAGTCAGGGGAAGGGACATGGAGACACAGGCAAGGCGTCCCAAGGCAAACCAACCACAACACCGAGGTATAAACTGTCACGAGACGACGGAGCTTCCGGATCTTTTGATTTGATCTCTGGCAATCTCTAAATTTATCTTCTTACATTCAAGTAGTAATGCTTGGTCTGGAACCTAGAATGTGGTCTAGGGGTCTCTGATAGGAACACTCATGGTCGGTGGGGTAAAAACCCACGTACTTTCCGACGCAGGGGCTACACATATGTTTTGTGAGTCCGGGACTGGTCGGAAAGAGTATGTTCTGTCTGGATGCTCGTGATAATTTTGGGATAGTGAGGGCAGCCGGTGGGCAAGCCATGAACTCACTAGGTCTCATGTCGAATATCCCAGTACAGATCCAGGGAAAGGTCTTCCCTGTGAATCTGGTATGTGTCCACCTAAAGAATCAAGAAGTGATCTTAGAAACGGATTGGTTGGGAAAGTACCGAGCCACTCTCGATTGCCATAAGGGTCGTGTGCAATTGGAGAATGGACTTCACCCGGTAGAGTACCAAGGTCTGTGTCAGGCTCAAGAGAAAGTAGTGGTTTCAGCAGTTCGAGTGATTCGGATGCTGGAACAGGGTTGTCAGTCATTCTTGGCTACAATTACAACTACAGAGCCTGACAGTTCTGGTTTTCTGTTAGACCCATGCGAGGATTCGTTGGTGTCCGAGTTCCAGGATGTGTTTCAGGTGCTACAGGGTGTCCCCCTGATAGGTCTGATCCCTTTCTGATTGAACTGGAACCAGGGGCAGCGGAGCTGTCCTAGAGTCCGTTTCTTTGGCTCCGGCCGAGATGGCAGAGCCGAAGTTGACCATGTCCAAGAGAGGACCATGGTCGCAGTACAACCAAGTCGGAGTTTGACCTACGGTTGAGAATGATCAAGTCCAGTAATAGACGAGGATCAGGCCACGACCTATTCGGAGATGGACCTATGGTCGGGGTGAAACGGTCGAGTCCCTGAGTGGACCAGGACCGGAATACGATCACGTCCGTAAATGGACCAGGATCGAATTATGACAAAGTCTAGTGAAGGACAGAAGTCAAGTCTGAGGCGTTTTAGTCTGGAGGGACTAAGATCGCAATGTGGCCAAGCCTGAAAAGGTTGTGGCTGGTTAAGGGGATGATCCAGTACGTTGTGGCTGAGGTCATGAACCTTATTGTCTATGAAGGACAAAAGAACCATAACAATCTGTTAGGACTCGTTGTAGGACGAGCTGCCTAAAGATTGGAACAAGTTTGTGAGGACTTGACTGGTACATCAAGTGGTGTGGGGATTGGCCAAATCTACTAAGGCTCGAGTATGCAGCATGTTCCTAGGGACTAGTTATGATCTAGTCTTGGACTACGATCAGCGAAAGAATAAAGTCTAAAGAAGACGATATTCAAAAGAAAGACACAGACTTGTTGGATACTAGGACCGCAACCTGGAGAGTTCGGTCAGTGACACAAAGAATGTCTTTGGATGGATTTACAAGTATCACTTGAATTGATGCTTGATGGACTCTTGACTGTGGTCGAAGTAGACAAGTAAGGGTGCCATCAGCGAAACCAGAAAGGACCACTTGATAGGATTTTTGTGGTTAAATACTTATCAAGTGGGGAGACCTGTACAACGATGGTCAAAGGAATTTGATCATCGAAGTGGTCAATTGGTGGATCTGAATCAAGCTTGTTCTATTCCCTGATCAAGACTAGAATAAGTCGGTTGGAATATTTTGTCTTGGGACAAGATATAATCACCACCGGATTCGAGGACGAATCCATTTCAAGTGGGGGAGACTTGTAACATTTGCGATCCTGGATAAGGACCGTCGGGACGGCCATGGTTCGAGGAAACGGACCAGCCGATCTTAGGACCTGAAGGCAATCGTTCCATGGCCAAGATAGAAGGTTAAGGACGTCAGGATACTGAGACTTATCCTTATAAGAGAAAGAAGTCAGCTAGGACAAGCTATACGGAAGCTGGGCGATGCTTACGGGAAGCTCGATCAAGCTAGACGTAGCTCGGTCAAGCTCAGCCTAGCTCATTCCAAGTTAAGTCAGCTCAACCAGCTGGACTACTAGCTCACTCACCTGGGTCAGCTGAGATCCAGCTCAACTCAGCTCGACAGAGTGTTCGGGCCTCGGGCAGTTGGACCGGGTCGGGGCCGGTGGCGGGCTGGTTTGCCGGCCATGTGGGCTAGGGACTGATGGGTCTTTGGGAAAGTCCGTGGGCTATGTCCAGAAGGCCTGGGTTTCTCTTTGGGCACAGGACCGACCCAATAAGGGGCAGTTATGGGCGATGGGGTGCAAGTGGCCAAGGTTGCAACCTTTCAGTCAAGTCATGCCCATTCGCCTAGCAAGTTGTACCTGTTCGTGTGTCTAGTCCTGGCCGCCCATTCTCTATAAATATAGGCCCTCTCTGTCAATTCTAGGCATTCAGTTTTCGTTAGAAACAAAAGGCAGAAGCCAAATAGAAAGAAAGAGAGAGAGAGAAAGATCGGCCGGCAAAGGGTAGGTTGTGGTGGTTTAGTATCTCCGGCAAGGAGAACGGTTTAGGAGAGAGAAGGCCGTGGGGTTATGGATACCCAAGGCATATAGAGAGGTCTGGAGAAGGACTCCAACCCCGTGGTTCAGTCAGATAGGGTCAGTGAGGTGATCCGATTGGCTAGGGGCGGCTCTGTTCTGTTCTGAACGGTTGCAACCCTTCCCTGAACAGTCACAATGGTACATGACTTGTGTAGGTTAAGGCGTGGTCCTTTGGCCATAGGCCGGACACACGCACGGACCAGACAGTCCATACGGACGGTTAGGTCAAACGGTTGGAACATCTGAATGGGTGCGAGTTGCCAAGGGTCATGAGTTGCCAAGAGGCACGTGTGTCCAAAGGGTACTAGTTTCCAAAGGGTGTGAGTTCCAAATGGTGCCATTGGTTCAAGGCTTAGGCCGAACCAAGTGGACAGTCCGCGGCTGCATAGTTGAACGGACAGACGGTTAGTTTAACCGGAGTGTTGTGTCGCAAGGTCTGATCGGTTGCAAGGTCATATACCTTGGATTTGACCCATTTTCATCCATGGTATATAGGTGTTTTACTATATATATATTTATGTTTTCTACTCTTCTAGGTATGTTTTCAGGTTCAGGTGCATTTCAGAGTAAAGCTATGAGTTTTGAGCATTTTGGAGCTTAAAGGACATTTCAACCGAGCTGACCACGTAGAGGTCGACGAGAGGAAGAACAATCGATCGATGCGCACCAGTGCTATCGATCGACACCAGGAGATGCCTCGACAGATGAAGATAAATATCGATCGATGTACACAAGTACCATCGATCGATGTCGAGACATCAGACACGCGACATTTTGGATTCAGCAGACTTAAAACCCAAGGCCAAGCCAAATTACGAAAATGCCCTGACGAGTTTTTAACCTAGTAGATTATATACTACCTAAGTGTTTTGACGGCAGAGAGACCTTTTTTGTTACAAGTTTTACTTTGAGAGAAGAGAGAGTTTTGGGAGAGAAGATCACTTGTGATTGGAACTCCTTGTTATCATTTATTTTCATCTATACTATGAGTTTCTATTTCTTCATTGTTATGAATTGCTTTGCTATGTCTGAGTAGTTCAATTATTAGATCCAGGGTTCAGATAGGTTTGTGGGATTAGCCCCAAACTATAGATCTGCCTTGTTGTGATATTCATGATTGATTTATATTCATTGCTTGTTTTAGCCTTGCTAACTAGAACTTGATCATAGGATTGCATATTCAAGCACCCTTGTTATCCCATCCTGACATCTATCTATCATATTAGGACTGCTAGAGAGGGCGAACCGCCAATTTAGTATCTTAGTAGGGCATATCATACTCGCGCATAGGCCTGACTAGAACCCGTCGATCGATGTCCTCAACTGACTATCGATCGACGTTGGCAAAGGTGTATCGGTCGACGTCCCAATAGGACCATCGATCGACACTCTTTCGTTGTCGACATACTAACCGTTGAGACACGAGATCTAGCTTGTTAACCAGTGAAACATGCGACAGCTGATCACTGAGTTAAGCGATTGAGCTCTAATATATCATGCATGCAACAAATAGGCACCTATAGGTATTATAATCTCCAACACCTGTATAGTGGCCCTGCATCTAATATCATTTCCAACCAAGTTACATTTACTAGTTACTTCGCTTGTTACTATTGCTATTTCATTTAAACATTTACAAACTCTTAGAATTAATAAACACCAGATTTAATTGTTCCCTAGCTCCTTGTGGCTTCGATCCCTAAGTACTACATCTGAACCTCTTTTGATGAGAGTAACACTCCTTAGGGTAATTTGAGTGGTATCAAATTTGGCGCAGTTGCCGGGGAGCTTTGATCACCATTAGATTTAGTTTTATTGATTCTTATTCTTTTCTCTACCTCCTTTCTAATTATCTTTTTCTTGTCTTTTCAGGTGCATGCCCAGCGGTACCAGAAGCAACAAGGAGAAAGACTTGCTGCTCTCAGACGATCCTGCTTACTTGGAACGCACCATCCGTAGAGGTCGACGTTCAACATCGCTCGACGCATGAACATCGTCGGCGATCAATACGCACAACCAGCCGTTGACCGACACAAGACCACCATCGTCGATCGATCCCAATCGTTAGACAACGATCGATACTACACCGCGTACGACGATCGATACCATGTTGTCAAAAATGGTAAACATTATTATTCTAACACAGGACGAAAACGGATGTAACACCCCCGAACTGTTTTAGACATCGATCAGTCAGCCGGGCAACAATCAAACAAGAACATGCCCGAACGACCTTCCTCTGCCAAGTCCAGAAGTGTCACGACGGGTTGAGAATAGACTTTCCAAGTCGCAAAACATAATTCTGTAACCCAGAATATCCATTCAAAACTCGTTTCCTCTAATCTTCGGCCTAAGGCTTTGCAACCCGTACCGAGTCATAGAGTTGTGTTAGGTTGGACTAACCTAATATCAGATTCAACACATAACGAATATAAAACATACTTTATTCCATTTATATAAAACATAAAGTTCGCAAGCCCAAAATTATATACATAGGGTCCATGGACGCAGTCGAAAGTAAAACATACATTCATATATCTTGAAAACGAGTCTTTAGCAAAAGATGTTCAATCTACACCAGCTCCTACAGTTCCGCGAGTACTACGGTCCTTTCTATTGGTCACCTGCAAAAGGATGTGAGGAGTGAGTGAACTAGTTTCACTCAGTGAGCCAGGGTTCCCTATCTAGCATATACAACTACCTGTCATTCTAAACCCCAATCCCCAAACACAAGCAAGACGGGTAGTTCAACAATCAATAATCAAGATAATAAAGCATGACCGATTTAAGCAATAAACTATTAAACCATAATAAATCAAAACACTCTTATGAGTGTCGCATCAATCAACCATATATATACTCCTAGGGCCCAACAGAATCATTCTTCCTCCACATAAGGGACACTGGCAATCCCTTCACTATTACACCACACAGGCGTAGGCGCTCGGGAATCGCCTGGTCACGGTCCTCAATCGGAATCGCCATGCCCCTGTCCTCTATCGGACTCGCCGGGGGCTGTCACATCCACGTGTGACACTCGGCCTTGGTGATCAAGCCAAGTTAAACCGACCCCACCACTTTCCGGACCACGACCGGCTTAGTGGTACCATTTGAGGAAGCAACGACCTGCAACCTAATACTAGAACCACCACGAGGTTCTCACACAACAGTACCAACACGAGGTACACACTATAACAACATATCACAATAATCCGGGTGCTTAGAGTAGTCTTGCTATCCACTTAGCCCAGACATCGTCTCAACCCTCGGATCCACAAACTGACACCTAGACCGGTCCGGCTATCCTAGCTCGGAAGCCGTCTCCGATGTTAGGAACCTGCATTAAAAATTTGTTAACAAACAATTAACCGTGACTCACAGTGATTAACCGATGTGGCTTGACTTTCTGATTCCGGAAGCTGACCAAACCCTTTTTATTCCCTCCAAATCTTCGTTTTGATTTCGTACCGTTGATCCCGCAATCTTGTAACACGTCTTGCCTCTCTAAGCAGCTCCTTAAATTATATTATTTATTTTTCTATTTCTTTTCTTCGTTTTCTTTTATTTCTCTTCTCTCCTCTTCTTTGCTTCCTTCTCTCTCTTGGTCACGTTGATGTTGGGTGAAAATGGCAAAGGTCCACCTTCCTTTTATAGTAAAACCAGTCTGAATAGAGTTGTGACAGGTGCCCCACCTTCTCTCTTTGATGGCCAAGTCACCTTGACCTTGTCCTTCTCTTCTTTTTCCATGTGAACCCATACTCTCTTCAATTTGTCTTCTTCTAACACCTCATTCCCAAGTTTAATTAGTCATCTCCTTGTCATATTATTTTCCCACGTAGTCATCACTTTCAGTTTCCTCCTCTGCAAGATGTCCACGTGTGATGACAAAGAAAAGTTGTATATGACTAACTCCTCCTTCCTTTAAGACACGTTAAATGCCTCAAAACCATAAGAAATATAAAAATATTTCTTTCTCTTCATTTCTTTTAAGCATGATTAATTACCCCAAATTTGGTGACCAAAACTCCATACTCATTGGTCACTATTCTTTGAAAAGTGGCTTAATTATCCAATTAAGCTATTGACTTACATTTAATGACATTGCACCATATCATTAAACTGTAGATGACTCCACTTCCCGTCGATACTATCCCAAACCCTCTTTTTTTTTTTGACGGGGTATTACATCCTCCTCCCCTTATAAGAATTCGTCCCCGAATTCTCTAGGGTTTTGATGATTCCCCTTCTTCCATCACTACATCTTCATGAGAGAACTCTGGATGCGACACTTTGAATCTTGACTCATCCTCCCAGGTCACAATTACACGGTTTCGCTTACCCCAAAAGACTTGGACTTGAGGAATCTCTCGGTTTTTTAGTTTTCGTATTCGACGTTCACCTATTCGGATCGGTCCCGCTGGATAAGTGAGGTTTGTTTGCAGGCTTTCGATTTGCTCTGTCTCAATAGCGTTGGGATCATGAACATGTTTCCGCAGCATTTATACATGAAATACCGGATGTATCTGCATCTCTTCGGGCAGGTTGAGACGGTAAGCAACATCTCCGATTTGTTCTTCAGTCTGGTAAGGCCCAATGAATCTTACCGCAAGTTTCCTGACTTTCCCGAATCGATCTTTTCCTTTCTGAGCTGACACTTTCAGATAAACCCAATCACCAATACTGAACACCACTTCTCGCCTTGATTGATCGGCGTACTTCTTTTGTCTACCCTGCGCTTTCTTCATATTGGTTTGAATGATCTCCAACTATTTCATCGTCTCTTCTACAATTTCGGGTCCAGACTCTCTTCTTTCTCCAACTTCGGTCCAACATAAAGGTGTTTTGCATGGCCTCCCATAAAGCGCCTCATATGGTGCCATACCTATGCTAGAATGAAAGTTGTTGTTGTAGGAGAACTCGATTAATGGTAAATGCTTTTCCCAGCTTCCCGCCCAATCCAATATACACATTCGCATCATATCCTCTATGGTTCGAATGGTTCTTTCGGTTTGGCCGTCCGTCTCGGGATGATACGCGGTGCTTATAAACAACTTCGTTCCCACTGCTTTTTGTAAAGCCTTTCAAAAATTTGAGGGTAATCTAGGATCTCGATCAGAGACTATATCTGTTGGCACACCAAGCAACTTCACAATCTGATCCACGTACATCTCTGCCAATACTTCTACCTTATCGGTTTCCTTCATAGGTAACAAGTGCGCCACTTTTGTCAGTCTGTCGACAATCACCCATATTGCATTATTTGATCTTCCTCTAGCCGGCGGTAACCCAGTGATGAAGTCCATGGATATGGAATCCCATTTCGACTGAGGTACTGGTAAGCTTTGTAATAATCCTCCTGGAATCTGATGCTCGACTTTGACTTGTTGACAAGTTTGACATTGAGCCACCCATTGCGCCACTGACTTCTTCATTCCTGGCCAATCATAATACCTTCGGATATCTCGATACATTTTCGTACTCCCGGGATGGATACTGAGTAACGAGTGATGCGCCGACTTCAAAATCTCATTTCGTAGCCCTTCTCCCTACGGTACTGATATCCTCCCATTAAGTAAAAGTGTACCATCTGCCGCCACATGATAGCCACTTGGGTTTGTACCTTCATGATTCTTGACTTCCTCGATGATTATCTTTAGCTTTTCATCACATTCTTGCTTTTTTCTGATCCGTGTGAGTAAACCTGCTTGGTTTACGGCACGCGTGCCTAAGGACTCACTTGGTTCCCCTTCAATTGCTCGTAATGTCATCAACTTGAGTTCATTTGATAACGCTTCCACTTCCTTTCCAACATCGGACGCCAACTTTCTACGACTTAGTGCATCTGCGACAACATTAGCTTTGCCTGGATGATATTGAATCTTCAAGTCATAATCCGCCACAAACTCCATCCATCGCCTTTGTCGGAGGTTCAGATCAGGCTGTGTGAACAAGTACTTGAGACTCTTATGATCTGTGAATACTTCCACGACTTCTCCATATAAGTAGGATCTCCAAATCCTTAACGCAAACACCACAGCCGCCATTTCTAAATCGTGTGTTGGGTAGTTCTCTTCATGTTTCCTGAGTTGCCTTGATGCATAAGCAATTACTTTGCCTTCCTGCATCAACACACAACCCAACCCAACCCTAGAAGCATCTGCGTACACAGTGTAAGGTTTACCATGTTCAGGTAATGCCAATACCGGTGTTGTGGTCAAAGCTTTCTTCAGTCTGAAATACTTCCACAGTTTCTTTTCCCCAGATGAACGGAACTCCTTTCCCAGTGAACTTCGTTAAGGGCTTAGCGATTGAAGAAAATTCCTTGACAAACTTTCGATAATACCCGGCTAACCCGAGGAAACTCCTTACCTCGGTTACCGTTGATGGCCTTTGCCATTCCTCGATGGCTTTCACCTTTTCCGAATCTACAGAAACTCCTTCTGCAGACGCTCGGTGCCCTAAGAATCCGATCTCTCTTTTCCAAAAAGAACACTTACTGAACTTTGCATACATCTGGTTTCTTAACCGTTCCAACACTAGCTTCAAGTGTGCTTTGTGCTCTACCTCTGTCTTGGAATATATTAAAATGTCATCGATGAAGATTATCACGAACTTGTCAAGATAATTGTGGAAGACTTCATTCATCAATCTCATGAAGGCCGCCTGTAACACCCCCGGACCGTACCAGGCCGGACTAACCCGGTACGTCCCGGGAGCGCCACAAGTATAGCTCACCGTACCGGTTCGACCAAGAATCAAGAACAAGTCAAGACTCTCGACCAATCCATTCCAGTTTGATATGACCTCGATGTCATGGCCTAAGGCTTCACAACCCGTACCACAATCATCGAGTTGTGCCGACCCGGACAAGGTCTAGTATCATTTAACACACAACTACGAATATAAACATCATTTTATTAATAATAGGTAGAAAGCGTTTTACAAAACATTACAATACAAAATATCAGAGTTTGAGCTCGCGGCCTAGTGCCAAAATGAAAAGAAAGTAATTCCAAAAGATAGTCCGCTTATGCTTATGCCACTTCCAATCTACACCGGCCGCTTCCTGTTCTGCTGCGCCCTAAGCTTCCTACCTACGGGTTACCTGCATAGTAGAAGAGGGGATGAGTAATCGGAATTACTCAGTGAGTTCTCAAAAAAATAAACAACAACGACCCCCTTCAGCCCATGCCCCAAACACAATCAACAATTGGTTAGTAAACAACACAGCAGAAGCAACAAACAAACAAGCAAGCAAACAAGCAATTACTAAACAAACAAATGGTCTCACCACCGAGGCCTAACTACACAAAAAGAAAGCTAGACTCGATCCTAGACTTGATCTACACAAACAAAAATTCGGATGACACACATCCTGGGATCCCAACACCTAGGAGCCCTAACACATCTCCATACTGAACACTCCCGATCACAAACACAACAGTCACATGGTCGGAAAACATCATCTCCGGGAATTAGGCTTCTCCCAATCTAACCCGGGCCGCATCGTCATGCAGTGCTTGTCCATGGGCGCGATCCACTTCAAGTGACAAGCCATGGAGAGTAGGTCACTCCACCACTAGAGAATTGGGTATCGCCCAATCTAACTCCATGGTCTCGAACACCTTCGGAGAATTAGGCTTTCCCTAATCTAACCCCGAGATGGCCCATTCTTTAGTCTAGATGCCACACAAACAAGCAACAAGCGTGAGGGAGCTCCACCTCTAACCCCCACGCATATCTAGACTCAAAGCATAACAATCACTCGCCCTAGTCTAGACAAACACACACACAAACACTACTTAGCATGAGGGAGCTTAACCTCAAACCTCGATGCACCTAAGTCTAGACTAAAACTAATAACTAAGCGAGTGACAACTAAACAAACAAACAATCAATCACACAACATGTATGCAAGCAGCACACACTTTCCCCGGGGCCCTGCAGAAAATCGATTAACTATGCCCCGTGTCTCCATTTAAGACCTGTTGGTCAAGCTTGAACCTGCATACAAAACCCACACACAAGAAACACACAGGAAACCCACCTTGGCTACTGGCTACAAAGACTATCCAGCACCCCTAGCTATTTCCCCAAAAACGCTAACTAAAAACTACCCGAAAACACTCTTTTTTCTCGGTTTCTCTCTCTAACTCACCACTCTCTCTCTAAGGTAAGCTCTCACGGTTTTGAATGAGAAAAATGAAAGGGAGGGGTCTGGTATTTATAGAAATGGAGGACTGAGGCTGGGCTGGACAAATGGCACACATGCATGAGGAAAAATGAAAACACTTGTCCCACTAAGAAACTTCCGCGGCAAGTAACCTTGCTTCCAGAAGGTTTTTACCTTTCTCCCCAAGTTTTCCCGTTGCTTGGTCGCCAAGTCTCGTCTTCTAGAAGCTTCGTAACTTGGTTGCCAAGTCTTCTTCCAGCCAATGAGAGTTTGCCACGCGTATCGCTCCGTCACTCCTTCGAATCCAATCGGTGGTCGCCATGTCATCGCGCCTTCACTTTCTTCGCCATGTCAACAACTTCTAAACCTCTTCTTCAAATGAGAAAACTTATTCCTTGATTTACTTAGATAATGCTTCTTCTTCTTCGGTTTCAAAACGTCGATCTCCTCTTGCTCGGTTTTTATCGATTTTCTCGTACCGGCAGAAAACTGTCTTTTGACCATGACTGTTCCTCGTTTCGACCACGACTAAGGTCAAGGTCTTTGACTTTTCTACTTATGAGCAGGGTCATTACATTCTCCCCCACTCATTAGAATTCGTCCCCAAATTTTAAGGTGCTGATGACGTCGCCGCTTCATCTTCGAAGAACTCTTGATAGTTCTGACGAAATCTGTCTTCATCTTCCCATGTTATCACCAAGCGGTTTTGTCTTCCCCAAAAGACTTGGATTTGAGGAATCTCCCTATTCTTCAGCTTCTTCAAACGTCGTTCCCCGATGCGTATCGGCCCTTCTGGATATGTGAGATTTGTCCTCAGCTCTGGGATTCTCTCAGGCTCGATAGAATCAGGATCTCGAATGTGCCTTCTCAGCATAGATACATGAAATACAAGGTGTAAATTCATGTCTTCTGGCAGCTCTAGTCTGTAAGCTACTTCTCCTACTTTTCCAATGATCCGGTATGGACCAATGAAACGAACTGCTACCTTCCCGACTTTGCTGAAACGATCCTTTCCTTTCTGAGCTGATACCTTGAGATAGACCATATCTCCAACTGCAAATACTACTTCTCGCCTTCTTTGATCCGCGTACTTCTTCTGTCGATCATGTGCCTTCTTCATGTTTGCTCGGATGACTTGCTGCTTCTCCAATGTTTCTTCAATGACTCCTGGTCCGAATAATCTTCGTTCTCCAACTTCCGTCCAACATAGAGGTGTTCGAAAAGGTCTTTCGTACAATGCCTCATATGGTGACATTGTAATGCTGGCGTGGAAACTATTGTTGTAGGATAATTCTATCAAAGGTAGATAGTTCTCCCATGTACCTGACCAATCAAGAATACACAAACGTAGCATATCCTCTATTGTCCGGATGGTCCTCTCCGTCTGCCCGTCTGTTTCTGGGTGAAATGCAGTACTGATGTGCAACTCTGTACCCAACGCTCCTTGCAATGCTCTCTAGAATGCTGCTGTAAATCTTGGATCTCGATCTGAGACAATGTTTGCTGGTACTCCGTGTAGCTTCACAATCTGATTGATGTAAAGTTCCACCAATGTCTCCGTCTTTTCTGTGTCTCTGATTGCTAACAAATGTGCTACCTTTGTCAGCCGATCCATAATAACCCAAATTGCATTGTTTGATCTTCCTCTGGCCACTGGTAATCCTGTGATTAGATCCATGGACACTGAATCCCACTTCCACTCGGGAATAGGTAAGCTTTGAAGTAACCCTCCTGGTACTTGGTGTTTGGCTTTGATTTGCTGGCAAACTTGACACTGCGCTACCCATCTTGCTACTGACTTCATCATTCCTGGCCAATGGTAATATCTCCTCATATCTCTATACATCTTGGTGCTTCCAGGATGTATACTCAAAAGTGATTGATGCCCTAACTTGAGAATTTCCTCCTTGAATCCTCCCTCCTTTGGCACAGTGATTCTTCCGTTGAGTAGCAATGTTCCGTCTTCTGCCATATGATATCCACAAGCATTTGGCCCTCCTTGCTCTCGTAGCTGCTCCATGATGATCTTCAGGTTCTCGTCTTGCTGCTGCGCTCCTCGAATACGTTGTATCAAACTGGCTTGGTTCACGGCTTGCATTCCCAATGGTTCACTAGATTCTCCTTCCAGTGCAGCTAAAGTTACCTTCTTGAATTCTTCTGATAACTTCTCCAAATCTCGCTCTGAGTCTACTACAGCTCTTCGTCGACTCAATGCATCCGCTACCACGTTTGCTTTTCCTGGGTGATACTGAATCTGAACGTCGTAGTCCGCAATGAATTCCATCCACCGTCTTTGTCGCAAATTCAGATCCGCCTGAGTGAACAAGTATTTAAGGCTTTTGTGATCCGTAAATACCTGAACTTTCTCTCCATAAAGATACGAGCGGCATATCTTTAATGCAAAAACAACGGCCGCCATCTCCAGATCATGTGTGGGGTAGTTCTCCTCGTGCTTCTTCAACTGTCTTGAGGTGTATGCAATGACTCTGTCTTCTTGCATTAACACACACCCTAATCCTACCCGCGATGCGTCAGTATACACAACATATGGCTTACCCGGTTGGGGTAAGGCAAGAACTGGTGCCGTAGTCAATGCCTCCTTGAGCTTGTTGAAAGCTCTCTCCGTATGCTCATCCCAAAGAAATGGGACTTCCTTTCCCGTCAATCGTGTTAAAGGTTTCGCGATTGATGAGAAAGCTTGCACGAATTTTTGGTAATAGCTCGCCAATCCGAGGAAACTTCTGATCTCCGTTACTGAGGTTGGACAAGGCCACTTCTGGATGACTTCAATCTTCTCAAGATCAACCGAAACTCCTTGCTTGGAAACTCTATGACCTAAGAAACCAATCTCGCGCTTCCAGAATCGACACTTGCTGAGCTTAGCAAACAACTTCCGGTCTCTTAGTCTCTCAAGTACCATCCTCAGATGCTCCTTGTGCTCCTCCTCGCTCCGTGAGTAGATGAGTATGTCGTCGATGAACACAATCACGAACTTGTCGAGGTAGTCGTGAAATACTTCATTCATCAACCTCATGAATACTGCTGGTGCGTTGGTTAACCCGAATGGCATTACAACAAACTCGAACTGGCCGTACCGAGTGTTGAATGCTGTCTTCATTACGTCGTTCTCTGCTATCATAATTTGGTGATATCCCGAAGTCAAATCTATCTTCGAGAACCAACTCGCTCCTCTTAGTTGATCCAACAATTCATCAATCCTAGGTAAAGGGTACTTATCCTTGATCGTGACATTGTTGATTCCTCTGTAGTCGATGCACAATCTCATGCTGCCATCCTTCTTCTTCACAAACAAAACCGGAGCTCCCCAAGGTGAAGAACTCGGTCTGATGAAACCTTTGTCTAGTAAATCCTCCAACTGCTTCTTGAGCTCTGCTAACTCTGCTGGTGCCATGCGGTAAGGTGCCTTGGCGATAGGTGCAGCGCTCAGTTCTAAGTTGATAGTGAACGGGTTACTCCGAGGTGGTGGTAACTCTGTTAACGCCCGAAACACGTCTTCAAACTCTTGGACCACTGGAATGTCCTCAATTTTAAATTATGTGGGAACCGAAATTCGCACTGTCGATTTCCGTTTAAATAAGGAAACAAGGAAAACCCTAATTTCCCAGAGGTCCCGGATCTCTGCGAGAGCCAACGACAAGTGATCGAATATATGCGGTAATCATGAAAAGATAACAAACGAGTTTAGAGAAAACAGTAGATTTTATTTCAAGTCCGCGTAAGAGCGTTGCGATCATTACAAGGGATCATAAAAGCTTTGGCCGCAAAGGCTGTCAGCGAGTTACTTAGTTCTAGCAGCCTAAAAGCTCAAACCTATTTGAGTCGCAGCTCGATAACAAAAGACGAAAAAGATAAATAAAAGGTTTTTGATTGATTTCGGACTGAACCTTGTTAAAGGCTGCCTACGTACCCCTTTCGAGGATCAAGCCGAACGTAGTTCAATTGATAGAGCTGGACAAGAGATCGAACTGCCTGGGCGAGTTCGTCTAGTAATTGAGTGCCAGTCATAGAAACCGAACTTGTCGAGAATAAAGCCTAAAGTTTCTAAGTGCAGAGAATTCCGAGTCTAAAAAGCTCCCCCCCATGCTCCTCGCCTAGGACTCCTTATATACTAGCTCCAAGGTCGGTTTACGCTTTTATTCTTCTGCCCTTAAGCCGTCATAGCGTAAAAATGGAGATATTCCATTTTCCCGATTTTCACAATTATCTTCAAAACTTCCGTATTTATCCGCGGAAACTTGACATTTATCCTTCCTTGTGGACCAAGCGTAAACCGGGCTGTGGTTTACGGGCCTTTGGTTAAGAAATCGCAAGATGGGCCTCGAGTCGTGTTTTAGGTCCCTTTGGGCCGTCTTCCGACTCGAAGAGTTTACTATGATTTCTTTCGACAAAGAAAGAACTTTCCGCGGTTTCTAATCCGCGAAGTTTGATCGATGATTTAGAATAGCGGAAAACCTAAACTTAGCTCGCTACGGTCTTCGGGAGATAGCATTTGAAGGTTTGACGAGAATGCATGGACTGGTGTCATACCGATGTTCGGAAGAGCTCGGTCGCTACGCAGCGACCGAACTTTGGCTCGAGCCCGATCGCTACGTAGCGACCGAGCTTGGCTCGGGCTCGGTCGCTACATAGCGACCCAGCGAGACGGACGCTCGGTCGCTACGTAACGACCGAGCGGGACGGACGCTCGGTCGCTACGTATGACCGAGCGGGACGGACGCTCGGTCGCTACGTAGCGACCGAGCGGGACGGACGTTCGGTCGCTACGTAGCGACCGAGCTTGGCTCGAGCTCCGTCGCTACGTAGCGACTGAGCGGGACGGACGCTCGGTCGCTACGTAGCGACCGAGCTTGGCTCGGGCTTGGTCGCTACGTAGCGACCGAGCGGGACGGACGCTCGGTCGCTACGTAGCGACCGAGCTGTGTGCATGCTTGGTCGCCGCTTATCGATTGTGCTTGGCTTGTCCGCGGTCTGATTTCCATACTCAAGTTTGTCCGCGGCCGATTTGGATACATGTCTGTTGCCTTCGGACAATCGGTATTTAGTGGTTCGATTGAGATTTGGACGATATTTTACTGCAAGGCTCTTCGTAAAGATATCTTTACGAAGATTACTTTTCGTAAAAACGTTTATACTGATTTTTACGGACTTTCAGACATTGATTCCGTCGTGACCGATTTTGACCCCAACAGTTAGCCCCCCAGCTCGTTAGAACCATGAGCTTCTAGCGTGAGGTTCTAGCGAGTGGCTTGGCAAGTTAGGTAAGTTAGGTGAGTTAGGCGGAATTAATGGTTGAAAAGGTCTGTGGTAAGTGATAAGATTGGGGCTGCGCCTTATGACGGCTGCCTACGTACCCTTGTTGAAGGGATCAAGCCTTTCGTAGTTCGTCTTGGAGTTAAGGTTCTTATGACTAGTTTTCCAGTAGGACCTTTATGGTCTAGTTTTTATGTAACGGTTATAAGGCGTGTTGCTGCCGATGGCATTTTGTATGGGTGTAGAGGGAAGACTACGAGTTGTCGTCTCGTAATCTAACTATGTGTGAATTGCCATATCCATAATCTGTTTCGAGAGTTTTCCGCAGTGTGTAAACTTGCGGGATTTTCTGAAGACGTTAGAACATTGGCAAAGAGACAAATTTTGGGATCTCGTATCAGAGTGTTTGATACTATGCCTAGAGATGTTGGAGACCAGTGCGCTGGGTTTAGGGCAAGACCTAGGTTTACTTTCGGTTTAAGGATTGTGCGGTGACTGGCCGGCTATCGTTTTTCCTGTTGCGATTTCTTCCTGATTCGTATCGATTTAAAGTCCGCGATAGGTTCTCGGCTTATACGACTTGTTTGATACGAATCGAGCATCTCTCCGGAGACCGGAAGTGCTGGACAAAATTTTCGGATTTCTTTTATAGCGCTATTATCCTTGTGTCGGATGTAAGAGAGTCATCTTCGTGAGATGGCTATGTCTGTTTAGGACGTTGAGAGTTTGTTGTGATCAGCAACAAACTTAATGGTAAAAAATACCGTTTCGATCTTCGCGAAGAATATTTTTTGAGAAGATGTTAGTGCGTATGACTGTTTGGTCTTCCATGAAGGTGTTTTTATCGAGGAAGGAAATTTCGTCGAAGAACTAATCGTCAGGCGTCTGCGACGTCTCGCGATGCTGAAGATTTGTTATTCTTTCGTATGCCACGTTTCGTGCTTGAAATGTTCGCGGGCTTGAAGATATTTCGCGATGTTGCAAGGGTTTAGTCTTAGCCATGCGTTTGAAAAACATTCTAGTTTGACTAGGAATGTTCGCAGCCAAAATTGTTTTTCATGTTTGGATGCTAATAGTTTTATTTGCGATCGAGGAATTATGACTGAGGTGTCGTGTGAATTTGTCCATGGGAATAAGCGTTTTCCTTCATAGTGCTTTGTGAAGTGTTGGCCTTCCGAGATGTATTTCGTGCATTTTTTAGGATGTTTCGTATAGCTCTAGAAGCTTTGTTACGAATTTTTCCTTACATGCCGCGTATTATGGTTAAAACGTTGCGGGCTTAAAGTGAACTGTGGATCGTATTGAACTTGGTCAATTTTCGAAAAGTTTAGATTTTCCGTTAACCGTTTGGTTGTTAGGACTTAGTTTTGTTACGAAGAATTTATCATATGATTTCCGACTGTGGGCTACACGATAATTTATCATATCACATAACCGATTTTACGAAGGTCGTAACTCAGAGATATGTATACATATGTCAAAGTAGCATTGTTTCTGCGGGTTCTACCAGAAACGTTCCCGCTGTGATTTTGATCTTAGGTGAAAGTTGCTTGGAGTTACTCATGGAGTATTACCGAAGTTTATTTCAATACGATATAGTCGCAGAACGTTTTTCATAGGTTTTTCGAGAGGATTCTCATGACACATTCGTTTCTTGAACGAATTGGTCAACCAGAGGTGGATCTAGCTAACCATCAGGAGGAAAGTGATCCTTTTAACGTGCACGATGCTACATATATTCTCGAGTTTTCTTCGTCCCAAATGTTTTCGATGCTTTTCCGTGACTTACTTGGTACAACGGAAACTGAAAGAAATGCTTTGGTGATTGAAGATTTCTCGTAGAAATTTTTAAAACGAAACTGGCTTTCTGAAGCCGGAAAAGGCTTCAATATTTTGGCTAATCGTCGAGTTTCAGTTTGATATTGGTAAAAGTTTTCTGTACGCATGATTGCGACAAGAAATGATGTATAGTTTTTGAGATTATGTTCATGATCGTCTAGATATGTTGCTAGCGTTTAGACGAATATTAAGATTGTCGTTTGCCTATTCTTGACGATTTGCAGAAGTTTTTTGAAGTTTGGGAGTATACGAGTATAGTATACGTACCTACTCCCCCTTTTTTTTTTTACGAAAGAAAACGGTTGAACCGATACTTTGAAGGGTTGTGTACGTTTCCTCTTCTGATGTTTGGAATGATCGAAAATTCGGGCGATTTATAGACGACGCTTGGACTGTGATTTGGTTGTTTCCACGTTGACGACTTGGGATATGTCGGTTCCGAGAAAATTGCCAGAAACGAATCGGTTTTAAGACGACGTTCATGTCTCTAACTTTTTCTCTCTTTAGGAAGCGAGCTTGATATGCGTGGCGATCGTTTCTCGACTTTCGGAGAGTTTAGATCGGTTTGCAAGATCTGGATGAACAATTATGGAACAATATATCGAGACAGGAAAAATCGCTTAAAACTTAGTTCGCTAGACTATCCGCCTAGGTTTTACGTTCCCTAAAGTTCTATGGCAGCCTCAAAGTAATTTCCTACGAAAATTCCAAGTCTGATTTCAAAAATTTCAAGTCGGAAATACCTTAGTTCTCTCGAAGATGCAGTTTTGTCCCTTCTCAGTTTTGCGTCCTCATTTCCGTTTCCTATTCTCGTGTATGTTCGCCATTTCCGATATTGGTGTTTATCCTTTGAAACTTGACATTTATCTTCCGAACTTGACTGTTATCTTCTCCTTAGATAAGACGTCGATTTTTGTAAAAAAGTTCCAACGTAATCGTATAGTTAAGGCGGCTAAGGTGTTAAGTTAACCATTGCCGTTTTATACGATTAATCTGAATCCATGCGAGAAAATAGGTCTTTGCGGTTTTTTTTTTATATCGTAAAGTCTCAATGGTAACTTCAATCGAGGCGAAACAAGAGACGTTTCGATCGAAATTCGAAAGTGAACGCAAAGATGGAGGTAGGGTGAGCAGAAACAAGCCAAGGAGTTTAAGAGTTTACTTGTTTTTGTCGTAAAATCTCAACGGAAACTCCGATTGAGACGAAACGAAAAGCGTTTCGATGAGAATTCAAAGGAGAACGCAAAGGAGGACCCCTTTGAGGCCTGACAAGACGCTATAGCGAGTGAGGATGTCATCTCGGTCGCTATAGCGAGTGGAAGGGAGCCGAGACGAGTCCCACTTGTTTTCGTCGTAAAATCTCAACGGAAACTCCGATTGAGACGAAACGAAAAGCGTTTCGAAGAGGATTCAAAGAAGAACGCAAAGGAGGAACCCTTTGAGGACTTACAGGTCGCTACGTAGCGACTGACAGTCTGACAGGTCGCTACGTAGCGAATGGAAGCAAGCCGAGAAGCGTCCTACTTGTTTTCGTCGTAAAATCTCAACGGAAACTCCGATTGAGACGAAACGAAAAGCGTTTCGATGAGGATTCAAAAGAAAACCCAAAGGAGGACCTTTCTGAGGCCTTACAGGTCGCTACGTAGCGACTGACAGTCTGACAGGTCGCTACGTAGCGAGTGGAAGCAAGCCGAGAAGAGTCCTACTTGTTTTCGTCGTAAAATCTAAACGGAAACTCCGATTGAGACGAAACGAAAAGTGTTTCGACAAGGATTCAAAAGAGAACCCAAAGGAGGACCTTTCTGAGGCCTTACAGGTCGCTATGTAGCGAGTGGAGAGTTGGCTTGAGCTCGGTCACTATGTAGCGACCGAGCAGTGTGTGTGCTCGGTCGCTACGTAGCGACCGAGCAGCGTGTGCGTGCTCGTTCGCTACGTAGCGACCGAGCAGCGTGTGCGTGCTCGGTCGCTACGTAGCGACCGAGCAGTGTGCGTGAGCAGCGTGTGCGTGCTCGGTCGCTACGTAGCGACCGAGCAGCGTGTGTGCTCGGTCGCTACGTAGCGACCAAGCAGCGTGCGTGCTCGGTCGCTACGTAGCGACCGAGCTGTGTGCGTGCTCGGTCGCTACGTAGCTGAGCAGCGTGTGTGCTCGGTCGCTACGTAGCGACCGAGCAGCGTGTGTGCTCGGTCGCTACGTAGCGACCGAGCAGCGTGTGTGCTCGGTCGCTACGTAGCGACCGAGCCGTGTGCGTGCTCGGTCGCTACGTAGCGACCGAGCAGTGTGTGTGCTCGGTCGCTACATAGCGACCGAGCTGTGTAATCGTTTTTTTGTGTTTCCTTTTTCCGCGATTAACGTAGGGGTTTTTCAGCGGTTTTTTTTTGGGAGAACAAGTAGTATCGTTTCGAAATGTTTTCGGAAAACGTGTTTTGGTAAAACCCTTACGCATCGAGATTTGTTTACGGGGTTTTGATAAGATTTATCGTTTCCCTTCTTGTTTACAGGGAGAAATCGCGAGCTTGTTTTAGTGCTCTTCCTGTGGCGGAAGGTCGCGACTAAGTTTTCGATTTTGTTGAAAACTACGGCGTTTGCGTAAGCGTTGGCCATAGGAGCAGTCAGTGCTCCGAGTTTGTCTTTCATATATCCAGACATCGTTTCGATCAAGCGTTTTGTGGCCATGAGTAAGAGTAATCCGTTACCCCTCCCCCCCCTCCTTCTAGCGCCAAACTGTGGGAACCGAAATTCGCACTGTCGATTTCCGTTTAAATAAGGAAACTAGGAAAACCCTAATTTCCCAGAGGTCCCGGATCTCTGCGAGAGCCAACGACAAGTGATCGAATATATGCGGAAATCATGAAAAGATAACAAACGAGTTTAGAGAAAACAGTAGATCTTATTTCGAGTCCGCGTAAGAGCGTTGCGATCATTACAAGGGATCATAAAAGCTTTGGCCGCAAAGGCTGTCAGCGAGTTACTTAGTTCTAGCAGCCTAAAAGCTCAAACCTATTTGAGTCGCAGCTCGATAACAAAAGACAAAAAAGATAAATAAAAGGTTTTTGATTGATTTTGGACTGAACCTTGTTAAAGGCTGCCTACGTACCCCTTTCGAGGATCAAGCCGAACGTAGTTCAATTGATAGAGCTGGACAAGAGATCGAACTGCCTGGGCGAGTTCATCTAGTAATTGAGTGCCAGTCATAGAAACCGAACTTGTCGAGAATAAAGCCTAAAGTTTCTAAGTGCAGAGAATTCCGAGTCTAAAAAGCTCCCCCCATGCTCCTCGCCTAGGACTCCTTATATACTAGCTCCAAGGTCGGTTTACGCTTTTACTCTTCTGCCCTTAAGCCGTCATAGCGTAAAAATGGAGATATTCCATTTTTCCCGATTTTCACAATTATCTTCAAAACTTCCGTATTTATCCGCGGAAACTTGACATTTATCCTTCCTTGTGGACCAAGCGTAAACCGGGATGTGGTTTACGGGCCTTTGGTTAAGAAATCGCAGGATGGGCCTCGAGTCGTGTTTTAGGTCCCTTTGGGCCGTCTTCCGACTCGAAGAGTTTACTACGATTTCTTTCGACAAAGAAAGAACTTTCCGCGGTTTCTGTTCCGCGAAGTTTGATCGATGATTTAGAATAGCGGAAAACATAGACTGAGCTCGCTACGGTCTTCGGGAGATAGCATTTGAAGGTTTGACAAGAATGCATGGACTGGTGTCATACCGATGTTCGGAAGAGCTCGGTCGCTATGCAGCGACCGAACTTTGGCTCGGTCGCTACGTAGCGACCAAGCGGGACGGACGTTCGGTCGCTACGTAGCGACCGAGCTTGGCTCAAGCATTGATTCCTTTCAGACATTCAGACATTGATTCCGTCGTGACCGATTTTGACCCCAACAAATTCCTTTCATGTCTCCTCTCTGATGTACGTAACCGATACCAAGTAGACCTCGCCGTCCACTAAGGCTCTCTCTGCTCTCATTGCTGTGACGAACGTTGCTGAGACGCTAGGCTTGATCCCATAATACGCCAATACTCCTCGATGGTCGTCTTCAAAGAAAATTCTTCCTCTTGCACAGTCCAGCCACGCCCGATGCATTGACAGCCAATCCATTCCTAAAATAACCTCGAAACCTTATAAGGGCATGACCACTAGGTTGGCTAAAAGGGTTGCATGTAAAAGCACAATAGGCACATCCAACAACACCTTTTCAGCTTTCAAGGTTTGGCCTGCAGGGGTTAACACCGAGATATCAATATCACGGGTCAGAAGGGTTCCTACAAATCTAGAGGCTACTACTGGGTTCACAAAACTATGGGTGGCTCCCGAATCAAACAAAACAACAGTAGGGGTTCCACCAACCAACAATGATCCTAACAAAGATCAACACACTAGCATTCATCCAGAATGTTAACACAACAAACTACAAACTACTAACTACTCTACACAGAAATAAACACGCAAAAGAGAGTTAGCACCCAAACAAACCTGTCACAGGACCTCTCGACGGTCCCGAAGCACTAGATGGAGTTTCCTCCATCTCCAAGGCATAGACTCTCCCTTCGGATGCAGGAAGCCCGGCTGGGTGTTCTCTGGTCGGTCGGTTTGGTTGGGTACGCGCAGACGATCCTCTTCCCTGTCCTGGACGGTTCACAGTACACTCGTTGGCGAAATGACCTTCCTCTCCACAGCTGTAGCAAGTATCCGATGCCTTCCAATCCGTCTTCTCGGCCGTTGAGTTGGTGCATTCACGAGAGTAATGTCCCAACTGACCACAATTGTAGCACGTCACTTGTGCCTTCGGCTTCTTTCCATGTCGTTTGAACTGACCCTTTCTTCCTTTCTTCTGGTTGGTTCGCAACTTATCATCCTTGGACTGACTGCTCTGAGGTTTGGGGTTTGATCCAACGGTTGGTTCATGTTCAGCTGCTACCATCTCCTCCACGTTGACTGCTTTCTCTATTAACTCGAACAAACTCCCAAAGTTGACGGCTTGTAGACGACTCCCGATCTCTGGCTTAAGACCTCGTAAGAACTTACGAACTAACACCGCTTCATCTCCGTCCTCGTAGTAGATGTATCGACTGAGCTTGAGAAATTCTGATTCATACTCCCTAACACTCCTTTCACCTTGCTCCAATCAAAGAAAAGCTTGCTCCATTCTGTCTCTTGCTTCTGGAGGAAAATACTTCCTCTGAAATTCCTGCTTGAATGCATCCCAATCCATGTCTTCTACTCCTTGTCTTCGTGTAATACTCTCCCACCAAGACATTGCGTCTTTCTCCAATTAATGCACAGCTACGTCTTTCTTGTACTCATCTGGACACCTGGTGGTTGAGAATTTCTTCTCTACACGTCGTAGCCATGTATCTGCTTTGAAGGTGTCGGCTTCTCCTTCGAACTTATAGGTACCCATGTTCTTCATCGTAAGAACATACTTCAGGAAGTCTGGTTGTCAAGTTTCAGGTTGATTTGTTTCTGGACTTGGGGTAACTTTGTTGGTTAAGACTTTAGACAAAAGGTTATGTACCATAGATAAGGTTGGATCTGCTGGTCTACTTCCTTCTGCTGGAGCTGGTGCAGGTGCTGGTGTAGTTGTAGCCGGCTCTGCTGGTCTTGAGTTGATTTTAATTGATGTAGATCCTTCTGAGTCTGCATGAGATGAATGGGGTCTCTGTGGTCCAACGAATGGTCCTGATTCTGCATGCTGAGAATTGGGTGGTGATACTGATAATCGCCACGCTACAGGAGATACGTTCTCCTCACAGTGAGCACGTTCAACGCCTTCCATAGGCCTTGGTCCACTGTCGCCAGTCTGGTTTGCTGAATTCGGAGCATCCCAGAAGTTGTGGTAGTTTGCGTACCTCGACCCATCCTGACCCGACGTTTCGAACGACCCGCCTGCTCCTGATCCTTGATTAGACATCTACACGGTTTCAAGGGTTAATCCTAAAGAAAGAAAAATTCCCAAGGAACTAATCCTAAAACTAATCCCTAAAAACCCTAAGCGGAACGGACCGGTTTCCTAATGTGGCATAAGCGACTCATTTTGACTCGATAAAAAGATTTGAAAAATATTGTGGTTTATGAGCATGATCGGAAACACGCTCTGATACCACCATTTGTAACACCCCCGGACCGTACCAGGCCGGACTAACCCGGTACGTCCCGGGAGCGCCACAAGTATAGCTCACCGTACTGGTTCGACCAAGAATCAAGAACAAGTCAAGACTGTCGACCAATCCATTCCAGTTTGCTATGACCTCGATGTCATGGCCTAAGGCTTCACAACCCGTACCACAATCATCAAGTTGTGTCGACCCGGACAAGGTCTAGTATCATTTAACACACAACTACGAATATAAACATACATTTTATTAATAATAGGTAGAAAGCGTTTTACCAAACATTACAATACAAAATATCAGAGTTTGAGCTTACGGCCTAGTGCCAAAATGAAAAGAAAGTAATTCCAAAAGTGCTGACGGACACACACGGACACACACGGACACACACGGACAGCCACGGCTGTCATGTGTGTACAGACGAACACCCACGGACGTCCTGTGTGTGCTGATGGACACCCACGGACGTCCTATGTGTACTAATCAGACAGCCCACGTGGGCCAAAATCACCTGAACCGTCCACGGGAAGGGCCAGCATGTTGAGTCCAAGGACCAGTGTGCTGATATGTGTACTGATGGACAGCCACGAACGTCCTGTGTGTGCTGACAGACACACGCGGACGTCCTGTGTGTGCTGACGGACACACACGGACGTCCTAGCCACGGATAGCCACGAACATCCTGTGTATGCTGGCAGACACACACAGACACACACAGACAGCCACAGACGTCCTGTGTGTGCTGACGGACAGCCACAGAAAGCCACAGACGTCCTGTGTGTGCTGGCGGACACCCACAGACATCCTGTGTACTGAACAAACAGCCCACGTGGGCCAAAATCACCCAAACAGTCCACAGGAAGGGCCAGCGTGCTGAGTCCAAGGACCAACGTCCTGATATGTGTACTGATGGATAGCCACGGACGTCCTGTGTGTGCTGACGCACACAGACGAACACACACAGACAGCCACAAACGTCCTGTGTGTGCTGGCGGACACCCACAGACGTCCTGTGTGTACTGACCAGACAGCCCACGTGGGCCAAAATCACCCGAACAGTCCACAGGAAGGGTCAACGTGCTGAGTACAAGGACCAACATGCTGATATGTGTACTGATGGACAGTCACGGACGTCCTGTGTGTTCTGACGGACACACACGGACAGCCTCGGACGTCCTCTGTGAGCTGATGGACACACACGGACGTCATGTATGTGCTGACGGACACACAGAGACAGTCACAGACGTCCTTTGTGTGCTGAAGGACAGCCACGGACGTCCTGTGTGTGCTGACGGACACACACGGACGTCCTGTGTGTGCTGACAGACAGCCACGGACAGCCACGAACATCCTGTGTATGCTGGCGGACACCCACAGACACACACAAACACACACGGACAGCGACATACGTCCTGTGTGTGCTGACGGACAGCCACAGACAGCCACAGACGTCATGTGTGTGCTGGCGGACACCCACGGATGTTCTGTGTGTACTGAACAGACAGCCCACGTGGGGCAAAATTACCCAAACAGTCCACGGGAAGGGCCAGCGTGGTGAGTCAAGGGACCAACATGCTGATATGTGTACTGATGGATAGCCACGGACATCATGTGTGTGTTGACAGACACAGACGGACAAACACGGACAGCCTGTGTGTGCTGGCGGACACCCACGGACGTCCTGTGTGTACTGACCAGACAGCCCACGTGGGCCAAAATCACCCGAACAGTCCACGGGAAGGGTCAACGTTCTGAGTCCAAGGACCAATATGCTGATATGTGTACTGATAGACAGTCACGGACGTCCTGTGTGTGCTGACGGAGACACACGGACAGCCCCGGACGTCCTTTGTGTGCTGACGGACACACACGGATATCCTGTGTGTGCAGGCGGATACCCACGGACGTCCTCTATGTACTGAACAAACAGCCCACGTGGGCCAAAATCACCCAAACAGTCCACGAGAAGGGCCAGCGTGCTGAGTCCAAGGACCAATGTGCTGATATGTATACTGATGGACGGCCACCGACGTCCTGTGTGTTCTGACGGACACACATGGACACACATGGACAGCCACGGTTGTCCTGTGAGTGCTGACGGACACACAGGGACACATATGGACAGCCACAGACGTCGTGTGTGTGCTTACGGACACACACGGACGTCCTATGTGTGCTGACGGACACCCACAGACATCTTGTGTGTGCTGACGGACACACACAGACAGTCACGGACGTGCGGTGTGTGCTAAAAGAGAGCCACGGACAGCCCCGGACGTCCTGTATGTGCTGGCGGACACCCACGGACGTCCTGTGTGTATTGAACAGACAGCCCACGTGGGCCAAAATCACCCAAACAGTCCCCGGGAAGGGCCAGCGTGCTTAGTCTAAGGACCAACGTGCTGATATGTGTACTGATGGACAGCCACGGATGTCCTGTGTGTGCTGATGGACACACACGGACAGACACGAACACACATGGACAGCCACGGATGTCCTGTGTGTGCTGGCGGACACCCACAGACGTCCTGTGTGTACTGAACAGACAGCCCATGATGTCCTGTGTGTGCTGAGTCCAAGGAACAACGTGCGGATATGTGTACTAATGGACAGCCACGGACGTCCTGTGTCTTCTGACGGACAGACACGGACACACACGGACAGCCACGGACGTCCTGTGTGTGCTGACGGACAGCCATGGACAGCCACGGACGTCCTGTGTGTGCTGGCGGACACCCACGGACGTCCTCACTGTACTGAACAGAGAGCCCACGTGGGCCAAAATCACCCAAACAGTCCACGAGAAGGGCCAGCGTGCTAAGTCCAAGGACCAACGTGTTGATATGTATACTGATGAACAGGCATAGACGTCCTGTGTGTGCTGACAGACACACACGGACACACATGGACAGCCACAGACGTCATGTGTGTGCTGACAGACACACACAGACGTCCTGTGTGTGCTGACAGACACCCACGGACGTCCTGTGTGTGCGGACGGACACACACGGACAGTCATGGACGTCCTGTGTGTGCTGACAGACATCCACGGACAGCCCCAGACGTCCTGTGTGTGCTGGCGGACACCCACGGACGTCCTGTGTGTACTGAACAGCAGCCGGGCTAAAATCACCCAAACTGTCACGCCCCCAATCCTGGAAAGGATTTGTCGGGACGGCCATGGTTCGAGGAAACGTACCAGCCAGTCTTAGGACATCAAGGCACGCGTTCCATGGTCGAGAAAGAAGGTTAAGAACATAAGGAAACTTAGACTTAACCTTATATAAGCTAAGAGACAGCTAGGACGAGTAAGACGGTAACTGGACGAAGTAGACGAGTAGCTCGGCCAGCTCAACGAAGCTAGGTTTAGTTCACTCCAGCTCAGTCCCTACTAAATCAGCTCCATTAGCTGGACTAGTAGCTCACTCAGCTGAGGCAGCTGAGAGTCAGCTCACCTCAGCTAGACGGACTGTTCGGGTTTTAGGCCGATGGTCCGGGTCCGGGTCAGTGGCGGGCTGTGAGGTCCGGCCATGAGGCCACGGGCTGTTGGGTCTTTGGACAAGGCTGTGGGCTAAGTCCAGGAGGCTTGGGGCGTGGGTTGGGCTTATGATCGACCCCAAACCCAATCAGAAAGGACGATGGGATGCAAGTGGCCGAGGGGGCACAACCCTTGGCCGATGGTGCCCGTTCGATAGCAAGTCGTGCCTGTTCGTGGGGCAAGACTTACCCCCTCGTTTTCTATAAATATGGGGCCTCTCCTGTTGGTTTCATTATCCAATTCCAGAGTAAAATACTCAGAGAAAAACGTAGAGAGAGAGAGAGAGAGTCCCGGCCAAGAGATCGGCCGGAAAAGGGCCGGTCGTGGTGGTTTTGTATCTCCGGCAAGGAAAACGGTTTAGGAGAGAGGAGGCCGTGTGGTTATGAATACCCAAAGCATAGAGAAAGGTCTGGAGAAGGACTCTAAAGCCGTGGTTCAGTCAGATAGGGTCAGTGGGTAACCACCGCCTCATCAGCTAAGATAATCGGACAGTCCGAACGGGTCTAGCCATGGGCGTTTGGATTGTGTCCTATTCTTCTCATTCTTTTCATCCAATTCTTCTTCTACTCCTTCTGTACATTGGCGTGGCCTTGTTGATGCGTTGGGATTGGTTATAACCGTGGTTCTGGTAGAGTAATGCGGTCGCGGTCCATAACCGACGAGTTAGGCGTGCGCATGGTCTAAACCGGCCTCAGGTGATCCGATTGGATAGGGGCGGTTCTGTTCTGTTCTGAACGGTTGCAACCCTTCCCTGAGCAGTCACAATGGTTCATGACTTGGGTAGGTTAAGGCGTGATCCTTTGGCCATAGGCCGGACACACGCACGGACCAGACAGTCCATACGGATGGGTAGGTCGAACGGTTGGAGCATCTGAATGGGTGCGAGATGCCAAGGGTCATGAGTTGCCAAGAGGCACGAGTGTCCAAAGGGTACTAATTCCCAAAGGGTGTGAGTTCCAAACGGTGCCATTGGTTCAAGGCTTAGGCCGAACCAAGTGGACAGTCCGTGGCTGCATAGTCGAACGGATGGACGGTTAGTTTAACCGGAGTGTTGCGTAGCAAGGTCTGATCGGTTGCAAGGCAATCCGGTTTGGTCTTCGGCCTTACTCTGTGGTATGGATCCAGGCTTTGGGTCGGATCAGGTAAGAAGGTCCGTGAGACTTTGGGCCGGACTTATAACTGGCCGATCGCACCTAGCTCTTAACCAGACGGTTAGACGGGACTATGGACGATCCGACTATGGTTGGATGGTTCTAGTCGCAAAGGCTAAGTAGGATATCTTACAATCAACCTCTGGTTGGTTAGTAGGATAGGCGCCATATGCCTTATGTAGGGCGTACACCCACATGATGGCAATGGAAGGCCGGTTATATCAGTACATGCTAAGTGGACGATGGCTTATCAAGTCTAGTGGTCGGATCATGTTTCATGACGATGGTTCAATGGCCGAGCACTAGTATGGATAGTCACGTTTCTGGAGTAAGAGTATTGGTGTGATGCTTCTATATATCAACCTTGGTGTTAATAGCTTCGGTATTGGCTAAGAGCCATGACGAAGTGTCTGGCTAGTATTATGTGTCGTAGACCATAGGTACTAAGCCTAGGTGTGATTGTTAATGGAAAGCCGTGTAAGATATGATCATGGTTGAGTATGGAAGACCTGACCTCTGGATGATGGTTCAAGGTGTCGGAACTAATCTGATTTAGGAATGCATCGGTTGGTATGAACAAGTCATATCTGTTGTTTGGGTTATGTCCCAAGGCCGATCAGGCCAGATGATGATTCATCAGTTCCAAGTCATGTGAGGAAGGTTGGTTGATTGACTTAGGATCTAATGAGCTTTGTCAGTCCATAAGATGGACTTGGTACTATTGCCTATAAGGCAAAAGGATTTTGGATTGTGCATGAGCCGAGAAAGGCCAGATGCAAACCCTTATCCTTTCAAAGACTTCTCAAAGGTTACTTAGGTCTTTGGGGATGGTTGGTTGAATGACTAAGTACCTAGGGGAGTTTTTTGATGCAGGAATCAAGATAAGGACCTTAAGTAAGATCATTGAGTGATCGTTGTCCAGCTGTCAAGCAAGATCAATTTGAGTCAATGGAGGACCGATGAGCTAATAAGCTCCATAGATGTGGCAAAGGTATGATCTAGCATTTACTTATGTAGATCTAGATAAAATGGTTTAGGGGAATGGAACCTCAGAATCGTATGGCTTGGTTTGGGTTTAGGATGGACCTTTAAGCTAATTGGTAGTTGAGTAAACTGACCAAGGCTAAGGTGATTCGACCAGACAATTGTTAGATTGGTTTTAGACCAATGGTTTACTAGAGAATAATCCGCTGCGTATCTGTTGAAAGGATCTAGGCTATTAATGACTAGGGAAGTCTTTAGCTAAGATCTAAGTTAGCTCTCGCCTTTAGGCGATATTATAAATAAAGGGCAAAAATTAAGAGGTTCGGCCAGGAAGTGGACCGAGCGACGTGAGGCATCGACCGTGGCCTAGGCGGCCGGGATCGGGTCTTACACAAACAGTCCCCGGGAAGGGCCAGCGTGCTGAGTCCAAGGACCAACGTGCTGATATGTGTACTGATGGACAGCCACGGACGTCCTGTGTGTGCTGATGGACACACACGGACACACACGGACAGCCACGGATGTCCTGTGTGTGCTGACAAACACCCACGGACGTCCTGTGTGTGCTGACGGACACCCACGGATGTCCTGTGTGTACTGAACAGACAGCCCACGTGGGCCGAAATCACCCGAACAGTCCTCGGGAAGGGCCAGCATGCTGAGTCCAAGGACCAGCGTGCTGATATGTGTACTGATGGACAGCCACAGACGTCCTGTGTGTGCTGACGGACACACACAGACGTCATGTGTGTGCTGACGGACAGACACAGACGTCCTGTGTGTGTTGACAGACAGCCACGGAGAGCCACGAACGTCCTGTGTATGCTGGCGGACACCCATAGACACACATGAACACACGGACAGCCATGGACGTCCTGTGTGTGCTGACGGACAGCCACATACAGCCACAGACGTCCTGTGTGTGCTGGCGGACCCCCACGGACGTCCTGTGTGTACTGAACAGACAGACCACGTGGGCCAAAATCACCCGAACAGTCCACGGGAATGGTCAGCATGCTGAGTCCAAGGACCAACATGCTGATTTGTGTACTGATGGACAGCCACGGACGTCCTGTGTTAACTGACGGACAGACACGGACACACACGGACATCCTCTGTGTACTGAACAGACAGCCCACGTGGGCCAAAATCACCCAAACAGTCCACGAGAACGGCCAGCGTGCTAAGTCCAAGGACCAACGTGCTGATATGTATACTGATGAACAGCCACGGATGTCCTGTGTGTGCTGACGGACACACACGGACACACACGGACACACATGGACAGCCACAGACGTCCTGTGTGTGCGGACGGACACACACGGACACACATGAACAGTCACGGACTTCCTGTGTGTGCTGACAGACAGCCCCGGACCGCCCCGGACGTCCTGTGTGTGCTGGCGGACACCCACGGACGTCCTGTGTGTACTGAACAGACAGCCCACGTGGGCCAAAATCACCCAAACAGTCCCCAGGAAGGGCCAGCGTGCTGAGTCCAAGGACCAACGTGCTGATATGTGTACTGATGGACAGCCACGGACGTCCTGTGTGTGCTGATGGACACAAACAGACACACACGGACAGCCACGGATGTCCTGTGTGTGCTGACAGACACCCACGGACGTCCTGTCTGTGCTGACGGACACCCACGGATGTCCTGTGTGTACTGAACAGACAGCCCACGTGGGCCGAAATCACCTGAACAGTCCTCGGGAAGGGCCAGCGTGCTGATATGTGTACTGATGGACAGCAACAGACGTCCTGTGTGTGCTGACGGACACACACGGAAGTCTTGTGTGTGCTGACTGACAGCCACAGACAGCCACGAACGTCCTGTGTATGCTGGCGGACACCCAGAGACACACACGAACATACACGGACAGCCTTGGACGTCCTGTGTGTGCTGACGGACAGCCACAAGACGTCCTGTGTGTGCTGGCGGACACCCACACCCACTCTTAAACTGCCCCCTTCCTCTGTGACAGTCAAGAGTGGCCCGGTTCTTTCCAAGCCAGTCCATGCCTAATATCACCTCATGATTCTTAAGGCAGACCACAACCAGATCCATAGGCATAACTCTATCCTGGATAACTATTGGGATATCCTTTACTCTCCCTAATGAATGCATTACTTGCCCACCGGCCGCATTCACTATGCAAGGATCATCCTCCGTTTCCATCTGGAACAACCCTTTTTCGATCATATCTGGGCTCACAAAGCTGTGTGTAGCTCCAGTATCAAACAGTACGTGTGTTTCCACACCACCAATACATAGGGTCCCTACATAAGACCCCCCTTTTCTAATCATTTAATCCATTATAAGTTCTGTCATGTCCCCGATCCTGGATAGGATCGCCCAGACAGACTTTAGTGCGAGGAGACGCACCAGTCAGGTCACATGACCTAAAGATAAGCGTGTCATGGTCCAAAACATGGTTAAGGGAATCAGGTAGCTGGAACTTAACCAAATTAAGGCAGATGCAAGCTCAAAGGAGCTGGACAAGCGAGCTGGTAGCTGGACGAGATCCAGGTGAAGCTCGAATGAAGTGGGTGATCAGAATGGATCATGAGAGAACTAAGTATAGGTATGGAAATAGACCAAGGGACTTAGAAGAATTGAAGAAGATAAAGGAAGCAAGCTGGACACAGTGTATAAAAGCTGGGCGATGCAGTAAGCAAGCTCGACCAGCTAGGTGAACTGTAGTGCAGCTCAATGTAGCTCACTGAAATGTAGGTCAGCTCCCTGAGCTGGATGGTCTAGCTCACTCAGCTGGGTCAGCTGGGGATCAGCTCAACTCAGCTGGACTGAGTGTTCAAGTCATGGGCAGTTGGGCCGGGTCTGGACAGTGGCCGGGCCATGTGGGCGACCCGGGTGTACCGATGGGCTGGTTGGCTCTTGGGATTGAGCCAGGAGCTTGGGCAATCCGTGTGGGCTTGTTTGGACTTGTCCAGGAGTGGATTGGCAAGCCCAGGGCGTCTGGAAACTGCCTGAGGCGAATGGGTATGATCTGGACCATTGATTAAATCAATGGCCAGAAATGATACCGAAAGGGTGCAACCTTTGGAAAGGTAACTGCCCCTTCTTCTATAAAAGGCAGGCAAGTCCGTGCCTTTGCAGGCACGCCAGGGCTTCCTCCTACACCCTGAAACACAAAGAAACACAGAGAAAAGACAGAGAGTTGGTCGGATTCCCAATCCAAGACCCATGGTGGTGTAAAGGTCATAAAGAGGCAGTTTTGGGAGAGATCAAGGGGTGAAGTTATGAACGACTTTCTGGTGGTTTTGATCCGTGATGTTATCACCCAAAGCATCCGTGAGAACACACGCAAAAGGTGAGGAAAGAAGGTAGATGACCGGAATTCATTCCCAAAGGCCAAGACAGCCTTAAGGAGAGAGGTGTGTGGGAGGGCAGTTTCATGGAAGTGCAAGGGGAGTTATGAACGACCCTGTGGTAGGTTTTCACCACGGATGAACACGTCCTAGGCTTCCCCTGTATCTTGGGAACACACGCAAATACCCAGGAGAGAAGGGAGAAGGCCGGACTTCCCTCACAATGGCATGAATAGCCTTGAAGGTGGATGCAGTGTAGAAACTGGTTTCATGGAAGTTCCATGGAAGGGATCAGGGGTGCGACCCATGAATGGATCTTATCAATACAGGAGGTATGTGATAAGTACTGATAGACGCGTGCACTGTAGGAGCATGGCCGAACATAATAAGGAAAGGCACTTGATCTAATCAGATCATGTATAAGGTAACTGATTTTATAATTACTTTCAAGGTTATGTTTCTGTCTCTTGTGGTGCGGTTAAGGCCAAGTATGGCACGCCCCTTGAAGACCATATGTTGTGATGTAAACTAAGGATCCAGGACCCTGAGATAAGGGGCAGATCTTAGTTGATCTAACTCATCCATGTGGGATGGAAGTTAGAGGCCACTCATTGGATAGTGATCCATGTTGGATCATGGTGTGTGTGTTAGTTCTGATCATGGTGTGAATCAATGATCCGAATCATGGAGGAGACACATGGGCGAGAGCTAACTTAGATCATGGAACCAGCAGCAAGCCGTGGAGGCGAGTAAGGCTAGTACTAAGTGGCATGGACCACAAGTATGGGGCCGGTGTGTTTATCTAAAGAAGGCCGTGTGTAATCTGATCTTTGGCAAGGATGGATGACCTGATCCATAGGTGATGGATCAAGGTGTCTGATCTGATTGATCAAAGGATGCACCGGTGGTAAGAGGAGGAATGATCGGCTTCGTTGGGACATGGTTCCATGGCCGGTTAGGTACGTGGGAAGACTCATCAGTTCTGGTTCATGTGGGGTGGTTGGTTGATTGACTCAGGATCTGATGGGCGTTGTTATTCCATGAGCTGGACTTGGTATCATAAGTTGATAAGGCAAAAGGATGTGGGACAGTGCATGAGCCGGTAAGGGCCAGATGCATGTCCTTAGCTGTTTGAAGACTTCTCAAGGGTTACTTATGTCTGTGGGGATTGTTGGCTGAATGACTAAGTACCTAAGGGAGTTGTTTTGTGTGTGTAAAGGACGCAGTATATGGCAGCTGGCCATAGCTCGGTCCTAGCTCAGTACGAGTGTGACAGCTTGATCAGCTCGTCTATGAGTTCATTCAGCTAGAGTAGCTGGGCCGATGAGCTAACAAGCTCCGTGGATGTGGCAAAGGTATGATCTAGCAATGTTGCATTGATCTAGATAGAATGGTTAGGGAAACGGAACCTCAGATTTGTATGACTTGGTTCGTGTTCAGAATCAACCTTGGAGCTAGCTGGTAGTTGAGTATACTAACCATTAGCTGAGGTGATTCGACCGGACAAGTATTAGATTGGTTATAGACCAATGGATGATGATATTATTCCGCTGCGTATGTGTTGTATTGATCTAAGCTAGGAAAGACTATGGTAGTCTTGAGCTAAGATCTGAGTTAGCCCTCGCCTATGGGCGATGTTTTAAATATAGGGCGAAAATTTTGAGAGGTTCGGTCAGGGTATCGACCGAGCGACGTGAGGCATCGACCGCGGCCTAGTCGGCCAGGATCGGGTCTTACAAGTTGGTATCAGAGCATGCTTGATCCTGTTACGGACAGTGCTCAAGGATGTTGAGTTCCAAACCGAAATTATTTCTGAAAACTATGATGACTTGGAACCTTAGCTTTGGTGAGCCAAGCGAGAGTTGAGGTAAGATTGGGTTTCATGCTTGAGAACGGGGAAGTTCCAAGATGAGCCGGCTTAGCCAAGATACACTCTTCCACGGCAAGACCCTGAAAACATAAAGGTTAGTTTATCTAGTTATTTGGGAATAGTAGACGGATTGGATGATGGACGCAATGCAAGATCTTTGTATGGACGACCTGGACAAGGGAAGTAACATGGACCAGAGAGTGGCTTAGGTTGAAAGAAACGTGCAGCACTCTCTTGGAGGTAAATGTTATCCCTTGGTGGCCGTTCAAAACAAGTGAGCATATGCAATGTTCATGTTAGTCTAAGGGAGACGCTACATGGCTAGTACATGAGTGGGCTTATGATCAGATGGATCAGCTTGGACTCAGTGTAAGTCAAGGTAGGATTCCTTAAGATTGAGTGAATGGAATGGATCAATTCCAAGAGGAATTGGAAACACGATGTTAAGTATCTTAGTATGATGAGGATTGAGGTATACTATAAACACTTTTGTGAATGGTATGGGACGTTCACAGATGTGTGATGCTTTGGAGAATGGTATGGGACATTTTCCAAATGTGTGATCAAACCGAGATCCTACTCATCTAAGTACTTAATGATCGGTGGTGTGGAAACACATTATTTGATACTGGAGCTACACATAGTTTTGTGAGTCCAAGTATGATTGGAAAAGGTTTGTTCCAGTATGGAACATGGGACGGTCCTGAACGAGTGAGTAGGACAAGTTATGAACTCACTCGGTCTGGTAAAGGACATCCCTGTGGTGATCTTGGATAGGCCGATGCCTATAGATCTGATTGTTGTCCCCCTCAAGCATCATGAAGTGATCTTGGGCATGGACTGGTTGGGAAAGTATCGGGCAACTCTAGATTGTCACCGGGGAAGGGTGCAACTTGAGAACGAGTTTGGACCCCCGATTAAGTACCAAGGAATCAAGCCAACCTCTTGTAGTTTGGTGGTTTCAGCAGTCCAAGTAGAACGGATACTTGGAAATGGTTGTGAGGCCTTTTTGGTTACCATTTACACTGATGAGGTTGTAGGGGCCTGTGACCCAGAGGGTATACCGTTGGTTCGGGAATTTCAGGAAGTGTTTGGGGCACTACAGGGCATTCCCCCTGATAGGGCTGACCCATTCATCATTGAATTGGAACCTGGAACGTCCCCATTATCTAAAAGTCCATATAGAATGGCACCAGCTAAGATGGCTGAGCTGAAGTCGATCAAGTCCAGTGAGGGATGAGGATCGCAGCACAACCAAGTCGGAGATTGACCTATGGTTGGGGTGAGACGGTTGAGTCCTGGAGTGGACCAGAACCGCAATATGATCAAGTCCGTCAAAGGATGAGGATCAGGACACGACCTACTCGGAGATGGACCTATGGTCGGGGTGTAACGGTCTAGTCCCTGAGTGGACCAGGACTGGAATATGATCACGTCCTAAATGGACCAGGATCAAAATATGACAAAGTCCAGTTTGGACAGAAGTCAAGTTGAGGCGGTTTAGTCTTGTAAGGGCTAAGATGGCAATATGGCCAAGCTGGGAGAGGCTGTGGCTGGTTAAGGAATGATCCAGTAATTGGGGGCTGGAATCATAAACCTTATTGTCCGGGAAGGACTTAAGGGAACAAAACAATCTGTTAGGACTCATGGTAGAGTGATCAACCTAAAGATTGGAACATGTTCGCTAGGACTTGGCTGGTGCATAGAGTGGCTTTGAGATTGGTTGAATCTTCTAAGACTTGAGTACGCAGTATGTTCCTAGCGACTGAATTTGATCTAGTCATGGAACTAAAGTGTTCTACATGGACTTGGTGTCTACTAGGAACGCAACCTGGAGAGTTGGGTCAGTGACACAAGTCATGTCTTTGTATGGGTGCTTGATGGATCACTTGATAAGATTTTGGGTAAAATCTCTATCAAGTGGGGGGAGACTTGTGTAGATGGTGATCAAGACGTGATCAGTGAGGAGGGACAAGGAGGGAGATGCAACGAATTGGTTAAGAAGAACCAATCGAGCATGCTCTATGTTCTGGATGCAAAGAATTCGGTTGGAATCTTTTGTCTTCAGACAAGACGGCAACACCACAGGATTCGAGGACGAATCCATCCTAAGTGGGGGAGACTTGTCATGTCCCCGATCCTGGATAGGATCGTCCGGACAGACTTTAGTGCGAGGAGACGCACCAGTCAGGTCACATGACCTAAAGACAAGCGTGTCATGGTCCAAAACGTGGTTAAGGGAATCAGGTAGCTGGAACTTATCCAAAATAAGGCAGATGCAAGATCAAAGGAGCTGGACAAGCGAGCTGGTAGCTGGAAGAGATCCAGGTGAAGCTCGATTGAAGTGGGTGATCAGAATGGATCATGGGAGAACTAAGTATAGGTCTGGAAATACACCAAGGGACTTAGAAGAATTGAAGAAGATAAAGGAAGCAAGCTGGACACAGTGTATAATAGCTGGGCGATGCAGTAAGCAAGCTCGACCAGCTAGGTGAAGTGTAGTGCAGCTCAATGTAGCTCACTGAAGTGTAGGTCATCTCCCTGAGCTGGATGGTCTAGCTCACTCAGCTGGGTCAGCTGGGGATCAGCTCAACTCAGCTGGACTGAGTGTTCAAGTCATGGGCAGTTGGGCCGGGTCTGGACAGTGGCCGGGCCATGTGGGCGACCCGGGTGTACCGATGGGCTGGTTGGCTCTTGGGATTGAGCCAGGAGCTTGGGCAATCCGTGTGGGCTTGTTTGTACTTGTCCAGGAGTGGATTGGCAAGCCCAGGGCGTCTGGAAACTGCCTGAGGTGAATCGGTATGATCTGGACCATTGATTAAATCAATGGCCAGAAATGATACCGAAAGGGTGCAACCTTTGGAAAGGTAACTGCCCCTTCTTCTATAAAAGGCAGGCAAGTCCGTGCCTTTGCAGGCACGCCAGGGCTTCCTCCTACACCCTGAAACACAAAGAAACACAGAGAAAAGACAGAGAGTTGGTCGGATTCCCAATCCAAGACCCATGGTGGTGTGAAGGTCATAAAGAGGCAGTTTTGGGAGAGATGAAGGGGGGAAGTTATGAACGACTTTCTGGTGGTTTTGATCCGTGATGTTATCACCCAAAGCATCCTACAGGGCCTGAGAACACACGCAAATGGTTAGGAAAGAAGGTAGATGACCGGAATTCATTCCCAAAGGCCAAGACAGCCTTAAGGAGAGAGGTGTGTGGGAGGGCAGTTTCATGGAAGTGCAAGGGGAGTTATGAACGACCCTGTGGTAGGTTTTCACCACGGATGAACACGTCCTAGGCTTCCCCTGTATCTTGGGAACACACGCAAATACCCAGGAGAGAAGGGAGAAGGCCGGACTTCCCTCACAATGGCATGAATAGCCTTGAAGGTGGATGCAGTGTAGAAACTGGGTTCATGGAAGTTCCATGGAAGGGATCAGGGGTGCGACCCATGAATGGATCTTATCAATACAGGAGGTATGTGATAAGGATTGATAGAGGCGTGCACTGGAGGAGCATGGCCGAACATAATAAGGAAAGGCACTTGATCTAATCAGATCATGTATAAGGTAACGGATTTTATAATTACTTTCAAGGTTATGTTTCTGTCTCTTGTGGTGCGGTTAAGGCCAAGTATGGCACGCCCCTTGAAGACCATATGTTGTGATGTAAACTAAGGATCCAGGACCCTGAGATAAGGGGCGGATCTTAGTTGATCTAACTCATCCATGTGGGATGGAAGTTAGAGGCCACTCATTGGATAGTGATCCATGGTGGATCATGGTGTGTGTGTTAGTTCTGATCATGGTGTGAATCAATGATCCGAATCATGGAGGAGACCCATGGGGATCCTTGTACATGAGGAACCATGTGGGGTGCAAGGTCCAATTCATTTGGAACCAGCAGCAAGCCGTGGAGGCGAGTAAGGCCAGTACTAAGTGGCATGGACCACAAGTATGGGGCTGGTGTGTTTATCTAAAGAAGGCCGTGTGTAATCTGATCTTTGGCAAGGATGGATGACCTGATCCATAGGTGATGGATCAAGGTGTCTGATCTGATTGATCAAAGGATGCACCGGTGGTAAGAGGAGGACTGATCGGCTTCGTTGGGACATGGTTCCATGGCCGGTTAGGTACGTGTGAAGACTCATCAGTTCTGGGTCATGTGGGGTGGTTGGTTGATTGACTCAGGATCTGATGGGCGTTGTTATTCCATGAGCTGGACTTGGTATCATAAGTTGATAAGGCAAAAGGATGTGGGACAGTGCATGAGCCTGTAAGGGCCAGATGCATGTCCTTAGCTGTTTGAAGACTTCTCAAGGGTTACTTATGTCTGTGGGGATTGTCGGCTGAATGACTAAGTACCTAAGGGAGTTGTTTTGTGTGTGTAAAGGAGCTGGACGCAGTATATGGCAGCTGGCCATAGCTCGGTCCTAGCTCAGTTCGAGTGTGACAGCTCGATCAGCTGGTCTATGAGTTCATTCAGCTAGAGTAGCTGGGCCGATGAGCTAACAAGCTCCGTGGATGTGGCAAAGGTATGATCTAGCAATGTTGCATAGATCTAGATAGAATGGTTAGGGAAATGGAACCTCAGATTTGTATGACTTGGTTCGTGTTCAGAATCAACCTTGGAGCTAGCTGGTAGTTGAGTATACTAACCATTAGCTGAGGTGATTCGACCGGACAAGTATTAGATTGGTTATAGACCAATGGATGATGATATTATTCCGCTGCGTATGTGTTGTATTTATCTAAGCTAGGAAAGACTATGGTAGTCTTGAGCTAAGATCTGAGTTAGCCCTCGCCTATGGGCGATGTTTTAAATAAAGGGCGAAAATTTTGAGAGGTTCGGTCAGGGTATCGACCGAGCGACGTGAGGCATCGACCGCGGCCTAGTCGGCCAGGATCGGGTCTTACAAGTTGGTATCAGAGCATGCTTGATCCTGTTACGGACAGTGCTCAAGGATGCTGAGTTCCAAACCGAAATTATTTCTGAAAACTATGATGACTTGGAACCTTAGCTTTGGTGAGCCAAGCGAGAGTTGAGGTAAGATTGGGTTTCATGCTTGTGAATGGGGAAGTTCCAACATGAGCCGGTTTAGCCAAGATACACTCTTCCACGGAAAGACCCTGAAAACATAAAGGTTAGTTTATCTAGTTATTTGGGAATAGTAGACGGATTGGATGATGGACGCAATGCAAGATCTTTGTATGGACGACCTGGACAAGGGAAGTAACATGGACCAGAGAGTGGCTTAGGTTGAAAGAAACGTGCAGCACTCTCTTGGAGGTAAATGTTATCCCTTGGTGGCCGTTCAAAACAAGTGAGCATATGCAATGTACATGTTAGTCTAAGGGAGACGCTACATGGCTAGTACATGAGTGGGCTTGTGATCAGATGGATCAGCTTGGACTCAGTGTAAGTCAAGGTAGGATTCCTTAAGATTGAGTGAATTGAATGGATCAATTCCAAGAGGAATTGGAAACACGATGTTAAGTATCTTAGTATGATGAGGATTGAGGTATACTATAAACACTTTTGTGAATGGTATGGGACGTTCACAGATGTGTGATGCTTTGGAGAATGGTATGGGACATTTTCCAAATGTGTGATCAAACCGATATCCTACTCATCTAAGTACTTAATGATCGGTGGTGTGGAAACACATTATTTGATACTGGAGCTACACATAGTTTTGTGAGTCCAAGTATGATTGGAAAAGGTTTGTTCCAGTATGGAACATGGGACGGTCCTGAACGAGTGAGTAGGACAAGTTATGAACTCACTCGGTCTGGTTAAGGACATCCCTGTGGTGATCTTGGATAGGCCGATGCCTATAGATCTGATTGTTGTCCCCCTCAAGCATCATGAAGTGATCTTGGGCATGGACTGGTTGGGAAAGTATCGGGCAACTCTAGATTGTCACCGGGGAAGGGTGCAACTTGAGAACGAGTTTGGACCCCCGATTAAGTACCAAGGAATCAAGCCAACCTCTTGTAGTTTGGTGGTTTCAGCAGTCCAAGTAGAACGGATACTTGGAAATGGTTGTGAGGCCTTTTTGGCTACCATTTACACTGATGAGGTTGTAGGGGCCTGTGACCCAGAGGGTATACCGTTGGTTCGGGAATTTCAGGAAGTGTTTGGGGCACTACAGGGCATTCCCCCTGATAGGGCTGACCCATTCATCATTGAATTGGAACCTGCTACGGCCCCATTATCTAAAAGTCCATATAGAATGGCACCAGCTAAGATGGCTGAGGTGAAGTCGATCAAGTCCAGTGAGGGATGAGGATCGCAGCACAACCATGTCGGAGATTGACCTATGGTTGGGGTGAGACGGTTGAGTCCTGGAGTGGACCAGAACCGCAATATGATCAAGTCCGTCAAAGGATGAGGATCAGGACACGACCTACTCGGAGATGGACCTATGGTCGGGGTGTAACGGTCTAGTCCCTGAGTGGACCAGGACTGGTATATGATCACGTCCTAAATGGACCAGGATCGTAATATGACAAAGTCCGGTTTGGACAGAAGTCAAGTTAAGGCGGTTTAGTCTTGGGCTAAGATGGCAATATGGCCAAGCTGGGAGAGGCTGTGGCTGGTTCAGGAATGATCCAGTAATTGGGGGCTGGAATCATAAACCTTATTGTCCGGGAAGGACTTAAGGGAACAAAACAATCTGTTAGGACTCATGGTAGAGTGATCAACCTAAAGATTGGAACATGTTCGCTAGGACTTGGCTGGTGCATCGAGTGGCTAGGAGATTGGTTGAATCTTCTAAGACTTGAGTACGCAGTATGTTCCTAGCGACTGAATTTGATCTAGTCATGGAACTAAAGTGTTCTACATGGACTTGGTGTCTACTAGGAACGCAACCTGGAGAGTTGGGTCAGTGACACAAGTCATTTTTTTTTTATGGGTGCTTGATGGATCACTTGATAAGTCATCTCTATCAAGTGGGGGAGACTTGTGTAGATGGTGATCAAGACGTGATCAGTGAGGAGGGACAAGGAGGGAGATGCAACGAATTGGTTAGGAAGAACCAATCGAGCATGCTCTATGTTCTGGATGCATTCGGTTGGAATCTTTTTTCTTCAGACAAGACGGCAACACCACAAGATTCGAGGACGAATCCATCCTAAGTGGGGGAGACTTGTCATGTCCCCGATCCTGGATAGGATCGTCCGGACAGACTTTAGTGCGAGGAGACGCACCAGTCAGGTCACATGACCTAAAGAAAAGCGTGTCATGGTCCAAAACGTGGTTAAGGGAATCAGGTAGCTGGAACTTAACCAAAATAAGGCAGATGCAAGCTCAAAGGAGCTGGACAAGCGAGCTGGTAGCTGGACGAGATCCAGGTGAAGCTCGATTGAAGTGGGTGATCAGAATGGATCATGGGAGAACTAAGTATAGGTCTGGAAATCAGACCAAGGGACTTAGAAGAATTGAAGAAGATAAAGGAAGCAAGCTGGACACAGTGTATAACAGCTGGGCGATGCAGTAAGCAAGCTCGACCAGCTAGGTGAAGTGTAGTGCAGCTCAATGTAGCTCACTGAAGTGTAGGTCAGCTCCCTGAGCTGGATGGTCTAGCTCACTCAGCTGGGGCAGCTGGGGATCAGCTCAACTCAGCTGGACTGAGTGTTCAAGTCATGGGCAGTTGGGACGGGTCTGGACAGTGGCCGGGCCATGTGGGAGACCCGGGTGTACCGATGGGCTGGTTGGCTCTTGGGATTGAGCCAGAAGCTTGGGCAATCCGTGTGGGCTTGTTTGGACTTGTGCAGGAGTGGATTGGCAAGCCCAGGGCGTCTGGAAACTGCCTGAGGCGAATGGGTATGATCTGGACCATTGATTAAATCAATGGCCAGAAATGATACCGAAAGGGTGAAACCTTTGGAAAGGTAACTGCCCCTTCTTCTATAAAAGGCAGGGAAGTCCGTGCCTTTGCAGGCACGCCAGGGCTTCCTCCTACACCCTGAAACACAAAGAAACACAGAGAAAAGACAGAGAGTTGGTCGGATTCCCAATCCAAGACCCATGGTGTGTGAAGGTCATAAAGAGGCAGTTTTGGGGAGAGATCAAGGGGGGAAGTTATGAACGACTTTATGGTGGTTTTGATCCGTGATGTTATCACCCAAAGCATCCTACAGGGCCTGAGAACACACGCAAATGGTGAGGAAAGAAGGTAGATGACCGGAATTCATTCCCAAAGGCCATGACAGCCTTAAGGAGAGAGGGTGTGGGAGGGCAGTTTCATGGAAGTGCAAGGGGAGTTATGAACGACCCTGTGGTAGGTTTCACCACGTATGAAACGTCCTAGGCTTCCCCTGTATCTTGGGAACACACGCAAATACCCAGGAGAGAGGGAGAAGGCGGACTTCCCTCACAATGGCATGAATAGCCTGAAGGTGGATGCAGTGTAGAAACTGGTTTCATGGAAGTTCCATGGAAGGGATCAGGGGTGCGACCATGAATGGATCTTATCAATACAGGAGGTATGTGATAAGGATTGATAGAGGCGTGCACTGGAGGAGCATGGCCGAACATAATAAGGAAAGGCACTTGATCTAATCAGATCATGTATATGGTTAACTGATTTTATAATACTTTCAAGGTTATGTTTCTGTCTCTTGTGGTGCGGTTAGGCCAAGTATGGCACGCCCCTTGAAGACCATATGTTGTGATGTAAACTAAGGATCCAGGACCCTGAGATAAGGGGCGGATCTTAGTTGATCTAACTCATCCATGTGGGATGGAAGTTAGAGGCCACTCATTGGATAGTGATCCATGGTGGATCATGGTGTGTGTGTTGTTTCTGATCATGGTGTGAATCAATGATCCGAATCATGGAGGAGACATGGGGATCCTTGAACATGAGGAACCATGTGGGGTGCAAGGTCCAATTCATTTGGAACCAGCAGCAAGCCGTGGAGGCGAGTAAGGCCAGTACTAAGTGGCATGGACCACAAGTATGGGGCCGGTGTGTTTATTAAAGAAGGCCGTGTGTAATCTGATCTTGGGCAAGGATGGATGACCTGATCCATAGGTG